>NC_134485.1:407073465-407128465 GCF_040206685.1 Ascaphus truei | reverse complement strand
AGATACTCTGAATTCGCAACCGTTTTATGAGAACTCACAAAGTGTGAGTTTTTTACCTACCGTTATTGGATTATATATTTTTTATTAAAACTATGTTACACTATTTGTGTGTTTCTTACCTTCCTTTCTACATGTAATGCAACGTACGAGATATCACTTGGCTGTGAAATACGTACTGCTGGACGTTCCAAATTCTCTACACTGTTCCAGATCCCAGAGTGGATACAAGGCTTGAATGTATCTCAACGCTGTGAGTGCATATCGTACCTCTTATGGGTCAAATTGTCAGAACATACTACCCTATGTTTTTCTTTCTTGTCTCCACTTGCGCCTAGGTCAATCATTTGGAAATCTTTCGTTACCAGCCTGTGGAGCGGTAGACCTTTTGGCAGCAGACTGAGTCAGGGAAAGTTAGATTGTTAGGGTTCATACCCTCCGCTATATGTGGTAAATATATAATTTAATAATCTCTGTGTGATTGCGCTAGGTGTATTTGTTTTCTGTATATATATATATATATATATATATATATATATATATACCGGTATATATATATATATATATACCGGTACTGTTTTTGTAGATCATCAAGATCTCTTAATTTAACTGGTATTGGAAGGGCCCTAACGGAGGTGCAGGATCTTAGGTAAGAGTGTTATTTTGACAGTGGCGATCTTCCCTAGTCACCAGATCGAATATAGAGACCAAGTTTCTAAGTCTCTTGTCAGTGCCTTGTACATGTAGGGAAGGTGACATGATAGGAGTAAAATGTCCTTGTAATTTTAACACCCAGGTACATCACGCTCTTTTTCTGCCAAGCAAAAGTAAAGTTGAAAGAAAGGATTTTTATCACTTTCGGGTGCAAGTTTATACAGTAGTTCAGGCTTCTAACTTGCTATTGTTGACTTTAAAGCAGCAGTCCAAGCTGCTGTTTTTTTCCCCTTTAATATGTGCATCAATACAATCCACACAATGATAAGTATTTAGCTAAGTTGCCAATCGATCCATTCTCCTGTGATCGATCAGCGACTATTCGGCTTGGGGGTTCACTAAATGGCCGTCAGTGCAGCAGAAGAGGACCAAAGATGCAAAGTTCTGAGGGAAAGATCATGTGACCAGGCAGTCACTAGATACAATTGATGCACTGCTAGAGAGAGGGCAGGGCTCAAAAAGTTATGTGCCATTTCAGAAGAGGGATGGGATGTTGCATTATAAATGGTTGCTAGAGAAACAAAAAATGCTTGTTACATTATAATACATTTAAAAAAATGCATTTTTTTAAAAATGTTACAAGTATTTGCTCATAGTACAGAACTGATTTATATTTTTAAAAAAACCACATGTGTAGGCTATTGCTTGGAGTGCAGCTTTTAGAGCGCAAGATATTTTTCCAAAAATGTAATGTATTGAACAGATTGGGCAGAGATATAATGGCCTTGGTTACTGTTCATACAATGTCATCAACAAACAGACTACATTGGTCATCGTGGGAGTCTATCTTAAGTCCAGAGATACACATAATGGTCTATTAAAAAGGTATTGCAACTCACATCCCAAATGATCTAAGGAAGCTAGTTTTCTCGCCCAGCTCTTTTTCTTTGACTTGCTGATTCAGAAAACAACATTTGTCATCACTGGCTTGGGGAATCTGTCTTCCTCTTGATGTATAAACCATGATTGATAGATGAATAAATTGATAGATAAATGAACCAGACAATAAGTAAGCATCATAGCTTTGCACACAGTTTCCATCTGTTTAGTGTTTCAGAGAGATAGATGCATTAATAATTTCTCTGTGGAAAAGTGATTTTTTCCTTGTGGGTAAGGATGCCAAGTCTTGTGTAAACAAGGGCCACATATATTTAGTTGTACACAAGTTATACGTTTGTACTGTAGATATCTGTTTACAGTAGTACTCTGTGAAAAGAGCGGCGTCATTGTAGAATTGAAACATTTGAAAACCTACAGTAGTTAAAAGCAAAATTAACTTATACATCTTGGCCTAGCTGAAAAGGTGAAATGCAGGACATTAAAAATTGTGATTTCACTTTGCAAGCATTTCATTTTTTTGGACAAAAAAAATGGAAATAAATATTTTTCTGATGAATTCAGAAACTGGAAACTTTTACTGAATCTAATGAACTGCTGTGCATAATACAGCATTCAGGGATAGTATTGGGTTATATTTACAGGGTTTCTGCTAACATTAGGAGGTTTAAAAGTTTGGTGTATATTGGTAAGCTAATTAAAAGCAGCAGACCTTGCTTTCTATAAGAGATCTGTGTGTGTCTTTTCCAATGCTGTTTTTACTTTCCAAATCTAATACTCCATTAAGGAGCTATATGTATTTGAAATAGCATGTTTCCGGAGGTTAAAATGGATGTATCCAGTGCAGGCCCAGTGCAGTCTATAGGTTACCATGGTAACCTCAGAAGCAAAAGACTAAAAAAATATCAGGGATCTTTTTTTACCCTTAAAAAAAAAATATTTATTTTTTAAAAGATCAGGACATGTTCTTGGGGAAAGATACTATTATAGGAGTTAAGTTCATGTAGGCTTCTGGGGGGAATTACTGCTTCAGTGTGTGGACTATTTCACTTCATAATAACATCTGTGATCAGTATGAAGAAGGAAGAAGCATCCATTGTTAAACCCTGTCAGTCGGCCAGTGCCACACACCCTATTAGAAGGAAGGATACTTGTCTATATATAGTTCTATGGGTCAGATTCACTAATGGATGCCAAGCCTATTCATTAGAATTAATAATTAATTAAGACATTAGGTGTGCTAAGACTTTGCACCCTTTAGTGAATCTGGGTCTATGTTGTAACTAGAATAATCCAAAGAGCACAGAACTAAGGAAAAAGCTTTAATGCCGCAACTCCACCTTAAGTAGGTTGAAAAACACGAAGACTGTGAAATAAAGTCACTGGAGCAATGTATAAATAATTGCTTTTTGAAAGGGAATCGAAAAGAGTACATTGCATCAAAAAAAAGAAAAAATCAATGTCTCTCCTACAACCATTAGCAGCACACATTGGTACAGTATGTCCTTACTCGTGTCCTTACACTTGGTGCACGTTTCCTTATTGTTTGTATTGTGCACGTTTACTTGCATTTGTCTTTTACACCAAGAAAAGTGTTGAGCCCCCCTAAAGGGGTACATATTGTAATTGACATTTCATTTGCATATGTGCCTCACAGACATCCAAACTCCGCCTCTAACTTCACCCAGCATTTTTTTCGTTGTTAAAAAAGTGTGAGCCACACGCTGACCACATGAAAATCGGGTGTATGCATTGATAGACACATGAATTTACAACTTTTTTTTGGTGCATTTTTAGCAACACTCTTATGCTTGGGCCACAAGTGGCTTCCTTTTCCTCAGGGGTTGGAGATGCTATACATGCTCTGGAACTTGTTACTTGTACATGATCTGTGCTTGCGCAACTGGCTAACCCAACTCCATTTGTTTTTTGTTTTTTACTTTAACTCTTAAGTACCAGAAGGATCACATCACTAAATAGTTGTAATGGATTGCAAGGATTCTGAGTATGTGCAGCAATATAGCCATAATGTAAAGGTTTACAAAAGAGCACGAGTCCTGTGATCGCAAGATAAAACAATTTGGATACGAAAGTTAAAATCTTCCCCAAAAACATTTCAATTGTGCGCACATTCACACATCTCAGACAGGTCTGCAAACCTGCCGTTCCCCATTATCTCTTAGCATGCAATGTGTAACTGCAGCCAGGGATTCTGGGTAATGACATGCAATTGAACACACAGTGTGTCACTTTTTGCTTCTTGTTTACTATAACTTTATGCCTGCTGCATTGATTCTGCGGTTCTGTTGTCACATTTAAAGATATGTTTTGATAAAAAAAATAATGCCATCATCTTTTCATTGCTTGCTGCTATGCCATTGATGGATGAGGGTGGTAATAATTAAGCACTTTCTCCTGGAGTCATCAACACGAGATCTGTTGTATCATGCCCAAATCGGCAATATCTGCCATTGACTTTAATATCAGCTATCACCAAATCAGACGTGATACAGCGAATCGACTTTGATGACTCCGGGACTATGATTGTTTCAGCTTTAGCAGTGGAAGTGGCCTGGCCATTTCCCCCACTGACAATCCAAGTCATGTGACCGTGTATTACAGAGGAATCTAACACTATTGTATGATGTCAAGGATTGAGTAGCCCTATTATTTCTGTTGCATCCTCACACTGTTCTGACCGGTAAACACATGTAACTCAACTTCCAAAGCATGAAGGTCTCAAAAATCAGTAAAACATACACTATCCCCTAAAAAGAGGCAACTGTTCTACATAGAAATAGAACAAATTCACCTTAATATTAAATATCCTCAAGATCTTTGCATGTATTTCCCTCCTGTCCTCATTACTGTCTCTAGTGCCTCTTCTCCCATAAAGCGGTTTGCAGCTGTAAACGCTTTTCAAAAAGGAAAAAGGCCATTTTAATGGGATCATTATGATTTCAATCTTTGAGGACATGGAAACGAATAAGTGAGTTTTAATTTCAGTGAGACACATTGCTAGTGAAACTTGACAATTCTGCACTGTTCAATGGTAAATATTATGCCACAGAAACATAGGGTATATACTGATGAGTGAGTCCTACAGTCGACTGGTTCCCCAGTTCTCACGCTGTTTTTCCACATCATCGTAAAACCTGGGTGGATGCTTTATAAACACAGCCTTACTGCACAGGATTTACAAAGTAATCACTTACCCACAAGCACAGTGATAACCTCGTTGTTGGCGTATTGTTCTATCTCTCTGAGCCATTCAGGAAGGCACCGAAAGGATTCCTCACAGGTGATGTCATAGGTGAGAATCAGCGCATTGGCACTTCGGTAATAACTCTGGGTAATGGAACGGAATCGCTCTTGTCCTGCTGTATCCCAGATCTGTAGCTTTTTTTTTTTTTTGACACAACAGAGTAGGAGGGAGAAGCATTAGCATTGTCTGACCTTGCAACAGCATTACTTAGTCTTGGATAACAATGTCTGAAGGTTAAACCTAGCTAAAAAAACTTTTTTTTTTTAAACACTTGAGTTTGTTTTGTGCCCAGCTGGTGTTTCTTTTCCTGTGCTTGAAGATTTATTTTCAGAGAGTGGCAATGGTAATACAGTCCAGCTGCTTTCCCCCGCAAGCTGCAAGATTTCAAGTGACTTTTTAGCAAAGCCAATTCAGACTCAGTCAGCAAAGCCACCCATTTCTTTCAGCTCCGCACAACAGCCGCAGGCCGCTATCAAAATAGTAGTGCTACTGATACAGAAGAAAAAGACCACACCAACCCAGCTTGGTTTTCCAAGGGAATGATAGGAGGTCGCAAAAAACTGGACAATGGGATTGATACAATTAAGTATAACTCAGGCCCTGATCTTATATAACATTCCTAACTAAAGCATTTATATATAAATAAAAGTAGGGAAGACTTTTATCCACATTGGTCTTGGAGACAGTGATGTGATTTGTAAGCAATGGCATCTGACTACTAGAGGGTACCATATTTAGCAAGTGGTGCTTAATCACAAGACCTTCGGGGACCTTAAAAAAGCATTTCCTCCTTCCCAGTTTTTTTAATCTCCTGTATTTTTACAGAATGGGATCGGGGATGGAGGTCTCACTGAGCCAATCACCACTACCTGGTGATCCCCTTGTTCCCGAGGTACTTACCGGTGAAGATACCGAGTTTAAATCTCCCTCGGGGGAAACAAAATGGCTGCTAAATCTCAGGCCAATAGGAAGCTGCAACATCATCGGTTGTGGCTTCCTATTGGATGGCCATTTAAAACCCCTTTAAAAATCAGCAAAGTAATACCGGTAACGTCACCATTAAGTATCTTGAGTACAGAGGATCTGTGCCATTCAGCTCTGGAACCCCCCCTCCAACCCCCTCGGATCCAATCCTGTGAAAAAAGAAAATGGGTTAGTTGGGTGGATTGTTCCTTTAAGACCTTACTACCGCAAATGAATGAGCTGTGAGGTGTGGCCAAGTATCCCAGCAAATATGGCCCAGTATTCCAAATAGTTGTTAAATTGGGTAAAATATTACAGAATGTTGGAATACTTGGCAGACAAGATGGGACAAAGGATTCAATTATCCGAAACGCGTTGTGTGTGCAGAGACCTGGACCAGAAGTTGTGTGTCTGCTCGAGGACACCGTAGATGGCGCCTGCACTGACGGTGAACAGTCCTGTAGACTGGACACGGCGAACAGGAGCACACTGCACCGGAGAGCGGGAGGTTGACGTCGGCGTCCCTGAGCAGTTTTTTACATGTGAGTGAATTGTTGTCTCACATTCTTTGCCAAATAAACGTATTTTTATTCATCTGTGTGGCGCTGTCTTCCACTACATGCGCCCTGAGTGGTCCATCCATGATGAACAGAGGGAGAAGGAGCATGACTGACTAGCAAGAAGGAGGAAAGAAAATGAAGATACCTACTGTATAGTACTACCCCGAACCACACAGGCCCGTGTGAGTACATATTACGTTATACTCTTATCACCCCTGTGCTCTTAACCATTGGTTTACTATTGTATATGTTTTCAACTACTGGTCTGATATTAACTCTGACCCTTGTCTGCGCCCTTCTGTCTCCCTTTCTACCTATGTTTTCTTGAGGATCGTGGGAAGATCCTTTCCAGGGGTTGAGCAGCAGACACTGAGCATTTGAAGTGTGGTATATGTATATTTATTTTTGACCTTATTCTTCTGTTCAGTTTCAAGCATTGTGTAAAGGGAGCGCCCCAGTTCACTTCCACAGACAAGAAGGGACACATGCGTCTTGTCTTTATTTGAAAACAAGGAATGAATGGGTCCTGGGCTGTAGAAAGCTTTCATCGAATAATTGCAAAGTAAAGGCAGATTTCTAATGCCAACATTCTAGGAAACATCCATGTAATGTAATGTTCAGTGACCATTAACTTAAACCTAATTCCAGTGTCATTATTTATTTATTTGAATTACATGAAATGGAAAAATGGCTTTGACAATGTGGCTTTGCTTAAGCCTTTGCTGCAAGGAAAATGGTGGTTACAAGGAGCGGCCTATCAGTGTGATCAGTTGTATGAAGCCTGGATAAGGGATTCTTTAGAGCAGGGGTGTGCAAACAGGGGGGGGGGGGGGGGCGGCAGTTACAGAGGCCCCGCTCACTTCCCCAAGGCATTTAAATTAAATGCCGGGGGACCGCGCGAGGCCTCTGTAACACACACCTTAATTCAGCCGGCTCCGGGCGACACGTCGCCATGGCAACACGGCGTCATTTGACGCTGGCCCAAAGGTAAGGGGGGGGCGCACAAGCACTGGGGGAGAGCAGGCAGGGGGGCGCAGCACCAAAAGTTTGCGCACCCCTGCTTTAGAGGAACAGCTATTTTCTTACTCATATTGGCCTTGTATAAGTGTATATTTTTAGTAGACTGTGATAGCTTTTGATGTCCCAACATGAGAGGTCTTCAGACGGAGTGGGACGTTTGGTGGCGGCCGTATCGCCATGACGAAATGACCGCCAGCGTTCGGCCGCAGACGGACATTTCGCCGCATACAATCCGCTGCTGGAACCTCCGCCGCCGGCCGTTTCTAGAAGGTACGTTTTAGCAGTTAGGGTGTGGGGTTAGTTTTAGGGGTTTTCAGTGCTTAGGGTAAGGGGTTAATTTAAGGGGTTTTAGAGGTTAGGCTATGGGCTTAGAGTAGGGGTTTTAGGGTAAGGGGTTTTAAGGTAAGGGGTTATGGTAAGGGCTTAGGGTAGGGGTTTTAGGGTAAGGGGTTTTAGGGTAAAGGGTTAGGGTAAGGGGTTTTAGGGTAAGGGGTTAGGGTAAGGGGTTTTAGGGTAAGGGGTTAGGGTAAGGGGGTTTTAGGGTAAGGGGTTAGGGTAGGGAGTTTTAGGGTATGGGGTTTTAGGGTAAGGGGTTTTAGAGTAAGGGTTTTAGGGTAAGGGGTTTTAGGGTAAGGGGTTAGGGTAAGGGGTTAGGGTAAGGGGTTAGGGTAAGGGGTTAGGGTAAGGGGTTAGGGTAGGGGGTTTTAGGGTAAGGGCTGAGGGTTGGCACTTACCTTAGTGGCGGGGTGAGTCGCGGCGAAGCGCCGGCGGTCATTTGATTGCAGTGAAACGGCCGCAATCAAAAGGTCCTAGACCACTCATAGATATATTTGCCAGAGACTCTAAACCTCAAAAGTCAATTGATTATAACATCTGTTTTAGACAAGCGTTGATAAGCATGTGCAGCAATTTTCTAACCATAAATTAGAGTGTGTTACAAGAGAAATATATTTACACGCGGTCAGTTAGCTGATTATCACTGACACCATTTAACGGCTGATCTTAACTATTGCAGCTCAACTTCAAACATTGTACTGTATCCAGCAACGTAATCACACTAAGGCCACCAGTTCCTATACAAATGACAGAGCAAACTATATGTACGCTTGAGGGACTTACAAAGAGTCTCGAACTGATGAGACCCCAAAAAAAGGTCGAAACAACTGTCTGTTGGTAGGTGTGCCTATGCACTTCTTTAACCCAGGCTGTGCTGAAAAGCTGTGTCATATGGCAGGCATAAGCTGATAGGGGTTATCCATGTTAAAATGGATAAGTAGCAAAAGTTGACACTGTGTGCTCATTTGTATGTCATTACCCAGAATCCCTGGCTGCAGTGGAAGCTCTGTATGCTAGGCGATAATGCTGTAAAGAGGATAAGAGAAGCTTCAACCTGTAAATTACGATAGAACAGCAGTAGATAACGTAGCAAGAGGTATTGCAGTTAAAGGTAGTCTGACAGTTGGAGACTGACTTTAGCTAGAACATTCTACATTTTGTTGTGCGGTTGTATTTGGAATCATTGGATTGAAATGTCTACAGCTACCCAGCTAGGTACATGAGAGACAGTGACAAAGCATGAGAAAATAACCTCTAATTCAGCATTATTTGTTTTACAAGGGAAAGGACAGAGCCATACATTACATTGGATCCATGTGTACATAGGTAAGAAGAGGAAGATTTAGTAACGATGGTAACATTTTTTTTATTGAATTACAAGTTTGGCTTTTCCTGCCTATTGCTGATCGGTATGGGCCTTATATGCTCTGTCATACACAGAGAGGAGGATATTGGAAAAGGATGGGGGTGAGGGGGATTGGATGAATGATTCTAAACTCCAGCTACTGAAGGAGACTGTAAAATGCTTTATTTTTAAAGGCAGAGATCTGTGATTGATTAATTAATTAGCCTTCTGCACTTAGGCAGACTGTATGCCTCTGATGAAACTGCAAACCTCCCCCCCCCCCCCCCCCACCTCCCCACAAATACAGACTACTGTATAACCCTCCAATTGTCACATAATAATAACTTTATTTATAAAGCGCTTTCCTCCCAATGGGACTCAAAGCGCTTCACAGTTACAAAAAGGGAAAAACAAGAGAACATTAAGGTTATAAAAAGAGACCAAACACAAGGAAAGATGTAATACAGGATGGGACGGTATGTGTAGGTAGGTGAGAAGATGGCAATATGGTAACGATTTTGTAACAATATATTAAAGTAGAATCTTGGGCTTTTCCTACCTATTGCAGAATGTGTAGGGGAGAGCATACAGGCCCAAAAAGGATGTTACTTCCTCCAATTCACAAAGAATGTAGAGAAGCACACAGGGAAACCCCTCTCTGGGGGAAACCCTGTGAGTAATCATGGCTGCCGCACTGCTCTTCCTCTGGGCGTGCTAAAGGACGTAACGCTATGAGAAAAGATGGGTGGAAGGAACAGCCGAAATGCACTAGGGAAAAGTCTGGGGATGAAGGTGTGAGGGGCACACCTGTCGTAAGTGTATAGAAACAAACAATGGGGTAGGTGTGAGGGAACACACAATGGTGACATGCTGGGGCCGGCGTAGAAGCGAGAATGCAGAGCCAAGAAAACTTAATGCAACACAGCCGAATAATTGCTACGTACAACCCAGGCTTGGGGAGAACCCCGCATAAACTATCCACAGCGTAGCTGGGAACAAAGCATGAGGGGGAAAGCATGGCAGAGTGCCGGCCTAGCTTCTGATTTCCAGCTAGTGAAGGGCACTGCGAAATGCTGGATATTTAAAGGCAGAGATCAGCTGTGAGTATTTCATTGGTTTGCTGCAGCAAGGCAGACTGAAAGCCTGGATAGAATTTCTATTCCCCCATGCAATTTATAGAGTCTTCCAAGTTAAATGTGCAATACGCTAATAATTTGAAGTCAATGAATACAGAATACAGAATTTATAACAGAGTTTATAAAAGTATGCACAGCTATATGGGATACATCATGAACTATATTGACCATCATCTCTGTTAATCAAATTTACCTGTAGCTTTAGGTGAATAACTGTCTGGTCCATTATATGCTTCCTATGATTCGATACTTACAACGAAGAATCAACACATACAGTGTATAATAAACCTTATTACTGTATGAAGCATCTATTCCATATTTACTAAACGGTGTTAGGCTGTAAGGCACCCTATAGCCCAGTGGGCAGCATGATATACATCAAGGGTTGCATCAGCCCCTAAAAGGGATGCACATTGGCTATTGCCATATCGTGGTTGTAGAGGTAACATGCATTAAGTGCCTTTTTGGCATAAACTCACTAAATGCACTTCCTGACTTGGAATTTCTTGATATTTATATTGAAAAACTCATTAAGTTTCTATTTAGTCATAGTACAGAGTTACCAAAACATAAAACTCATAAGTATGATTTTGAAATAATGTCAAAAGGTACATTTAATCACCTTTTCATTAGTACTCAAAGAATGAAGTTAATGACATTTACCTCTACAACGACAATATAACTATTCCCTATAACTCCTCCTATTGCCCCACATAACCGCTCTATATAACATCTGTCTTACTCTCGCTCTCTGTGATGATCGAGCCTCTCACCCCTCCCTCTCTCTGTGCTGCTCTCTTTTTTCCGTGTTCCCCCCTCCCCTCTCTCTCTCTCTCACTGTCCCCTCTCCCATCTCACTGTTATCCATCCCGTCTCTCTTTCACTCATCCTCCTGCCCTTTCTCTCTTATTGTCCCCCCTGCTCCTTCTCTCTCACTGTCCCCTTCCTCTCAATCCCTCTCTCGCTGTTTCCCCTTCCCTCTCTCACTGTTCCCTATCTCCCTGCCCCCTCTCTGTCCCCCGCTCTCTCTTTCTCTCGGACACCCCGCCCCCACCCCCTCGCTCTCTCTCTCTGTCCCTCCACACCCTCTCTCTGTCCCCCGCTCTCTCTTTCTCTCTGACACCCCGCCCCCACCCCCTCGCGCTCTCTCTGTCCCTCCACTCTCTCTCTCTGTCCCCCCGCTTTCTCGCTCACTCTGTCGCCTCCATCTCACCTTTCTTAGGCGCGCCTGTACGAGAAACGATCTGTGGCCTGTAGGATTGCGCGACGGGGAGGCGTGGCGAGTGCGCGCGCATGACGTCACGTGAGCGGTTTGCCCTCATTGGCTGAACCGCGCATGTGACCCGGCCATCGCGCAGCAAAATAGAAAAATGGCACACGGAAAATCGCCCGTCCCGTCACTCTCGTGCGCACGCGCACTCTGTGGCCGTCCTCATTGAGGTACAGCCTTTTGTTTGTGGCGCTCGCGCCATCGCACGGACTATGGACGCAGCCTTACTTTCTCTGTTATTCTTAAATCTATCCCCGTTTGTAGCCCCCCCTGTCGCTTAGACCTGCTCCTGTATGCTCTTGCAAAGAGCTGAAAGTTGGATGGGAGGAAAGGACCAGGGAGAGAGGAGGTTGGGGGCCGCAGGGGACGTTACCGCAGCATCCCTAAATGACTTATAATAAGCACATGGTGGTGTTATAAATTGTAATAGATCAATATGGCAGTTCTTCAATGCGATTCTGCTGTTTAGATGAAGAATGCACATAATGGTCAAGGAAACGCCATACAAATATATCAAATACACAGAGAGAAAAAATATATATATCATTTAAACAAATGACTTGAGAGAAATGTGTTCTCTTACCTTTATCTTTTCACCTTTTATTTCAACAGTTTTGATCATAAAATCGACCCCAATGGTGGCTCCCTGACCCGGAGGGAAGAGACCCTGCAAAATAAGGAGGAGGCGATAGAAACAACCACAGAAAATACATGAAATCTTTGCATATACATGATCTCAAACAGGTCCCATATCTCTGATCCCAGACAAGCATATGACCATTTAAAATAAGCTCCCAGATTTATTTTCTGGTAATGTATATATAAATGACAGAAACACCTTTTTAGACAGTAACGTTTAACTATGAAACATGTGTCCTAATTGACTGTTATTGAGACGTTGATGAATCCTTGAAAATGATCCATATGTCCTGCAATAAGGAACCGCTGATATGCTACATTTACATCAAAACAATAATATGACTGCTGTATTGAAGCCCTTTACTTATAAGTAAGCAGTGGTACTCAATTAGGGTGCCGTGAAACCCTGCCATGTCCCAACCCCAAACCAGGTGTGTGTCAAAGTTGTACTACAGTAAGCAAGACAAAACTTTTTTTTTTTAAATACACAAAAATGCTAATTTAAACTTAAGAATAGTAAATGTAAGAATTACATTTCAATTTACAGAACAAAACAAACAAAATATGTGTAGTCCCCCCCCCCCCTCTTTGGGGACTACTAAGTATCCTATATATATCTCCATCCAATGTTCTGCAGAGGGCCTCACAGTGAGTTCTGTAAAAAGGTTTGTGTATACTGTAAATAGGTTTATAGTGCAATAAGGATGTCCTGTCATCATTTATTGTATTCAGTTAAGGAACGTGCCCTATATAGTTAGCGCTTATAGCAATGACCCAAGATTGTTCTCATGCAGGAAGAGAAGTAAGCATGTACTTAGCAGGGGTTCTCAAGAGTAGTAACTCCCAAGCATAATCGGATGGCCCCACCGGAAGGTCATTAGTAAACTCCTGATCCAATATACATGTACGAGGTATGCAGTACACAGTAATGGGATACTGATCCCAAAGAGCAGTGTGTATTCCCAACGAGGGCCTACTTGAGATGGTGCATTATTGACGCTATGCAGTAAATTGCCAAACTAACCAATACTAAAGGCAAACAAGCATACTGTTAGTACCTCCCCAGCATAGGAGTGAAAGCTACCAGGGGAAGGAGCACAGAGTAACTTTATGATTTGCCACCTGTTAATATGTCTGATGTGAAGTATGTCTTTGTACAGAATGGTGAGCCTTATAAACGGATGTGAATAAAGCTCTTTTTCTACTATAAAAGTCCCTAGCGCCCATCCTTATTCTATCTGCATATTCACACCCAGCCTGCACCGACCCAACACCCTGAACATGTATAAGAGACAGAGAACAGCCATGTATATGTAACGGGTATTCCCTCTACCCCAATCGCATATAGAGTGCATGTGAGGGGGAACCTATGTGTTACCAGGTGTATGGTGCTTTATACCTGTCAGGCTCACAGGAGGCCTGAGCCTCCGCTAGTGAGAGCCTGGGGTGAATCCTCTGGAACGATCTTCCTTATAGCGCCTCTACCTATGTAGGATTCTAGGAGTGTAGAATGTACCCCACACAGGACCCACATATAGTAACCACATACGCAGTAGTATAAGTATAACAGTTTACTATATGCAGCAACAACATAACACAATACACATCAGCAATAATAACAGTGGCAGTGTCCGTCTATGACACTATTCCTCACACCATGTACCAAAGTCCCAAATGTCATTCACTCCCACCTAGGAGTGTAAACCTTGTGCCCACCACCGTGTACCCCCCCCCCCACACTGTATCCACAGTATAACCCTTGTCCCGTGGTCAGCGCTGCCACTATGTGTGAGTACTCTGTAGTTGGTGCACTTAATTTACAATACCTGCCCAGTGCGGCTGCACCTGGCTGTTCAAAGAATCTTCGAAAAGGATCCTCCTGGGCGACATCCGGTTCCACCAGCGCGGTGTTCAGTCAGGGATGTCCACCGAGAGAGGATTCCGCTCTCGCCGCGGAGTAGGCCTGATCCCAAGCCTCGGAATGGGAAGCGCAGCGTCCGCTGTGTTCCTAACTGTACTACTGATACTAAAGGAGGCAGGATCCCTAACCTAGGGCCTGTTCCTGCAATGACACAATCTCTTGAGTGGCTCAGGGCTAACTCGGGTCTAGGGGGCTGCTGGCCTAGTGCAGTGGGTCACTGACCCCTGCACCCTCACCTCCTTCCCTTAAACTCTCCTGGCGCCGACTGCCGTATCTCCAGCGCGCGAAATGTATCAATCCCTGCGAGCAGAGAGATACTCCAGCCCTATTGGCTCCCTGGCATCATGTGGGGCGCTCCTGAGTCTCATGGGACTTGTAGTCCCTTCCAAGAGCCTTCCCTGGTAGGCTAGGCCTTCGCGCACTTGTCCTCGCGCATGCGCAACTGGTAAGGCCCGCCGGGGCTCCAACTGCGCATGCGCGACCTCGCACAAGATGGTTCCACCCTGCACAACCACTGCCGTTCCCCACACTCTCCCGGTAGCCACCGGAAACCGCCGCCGCTCCAGCTGAGACGCGCGCACGGCGCACATACATGCCTGCACCTTCGCGACCCTGCACCCAGCCGCCGAAAACCTGGAGGAGCCCCGAGGTGGGCACCTTGAGGAGGGGGGTCAGACACCCAGAAGGGGACATGGCCACATCCTCCCCCTGGTAAAATCCCAACGACCTCGCTTGGGCCGATACTTAAGCAACTATATACAGAAGTTATATAATGAAAATGCAGTAACATACATACAACTTATCACGTCATATCAGCTCTATATGAGGTTGCACATTTCACCGAACATTACAATGACAGACTGAACTCTACTGCGAGCCCACTGCTGAGCCTCATAATGGGGAGCCCCAATTTGGTCATAGGTTACCCGGTTTGGAGGGTACCTTATTCTTTGGCTCCTTGGGAGCTGTTCTTCAGCCACTCTGGCAAAGAGTGGCAAAGACTGGCAAAGCGTCTTCTTCGGGATGGTACGGAGTCGTCCGTGATTTAGCAATTCTCGGATCAGAGTGCTCTCAAAATCTCGACCTTGGTCTGAGTGAAGTCGGTTTGGAAGACCGTAATGCATGAAGTACTTTTCCCATAGTATTTTTGCCACTGTGATGGCTTTCTGGTCTTTTGTGGGGAAAGCCTGAGCATACCGGGTGTAATGGTCCGTGATGACCAGCACGTTGCATATTCCTCGGCTATCGGGCTCAATGCACAGAAAGTCCGTACACACAAGGTCCATTGGGCCAGAACTCTTCAGATGGCCCATGGGCGCTGCTCTGGTAGGCAGAGTCTTGCATTGTATACACCGAGAACAACGGCGACAGTGGTGTTCTATGGCCTCTCGCATCTTGGGCCAGAAAAAGTGGTCTCGGACCAACCCAAATGTCTTCTCTACACCGAGATGTCCATGTTCATCATGTAGGGACTTTAACACTAGGTAGGACTAGTTGTCGTCTATCCGGGTGATTGTGGTATTGCACCACCCGATAAAGTAAGCAGTTATCGATTTCAAATTTATCCACCTCCCGCATGAGCAAAGCAACCCAGTCTCTGGGAGCACGCTTCAGGAGTGCTGGGTTCTTCTTTTCAACGGCTTGCCTAATAATACTAATTACAGGATCTCATATTTGGTAGTCTACCAGATCTTTCCACCGTATTACTTTGTCGTGAGTTATATTCATCCCCTTTGGATCGCAGTAGGCGGCGGGGATAGCCTGCGACTGGCATCCTAAGGAGTCTGCAACCCGAGAAGGCCACTTGATCATTGATGATGGCAGCGGTGCTACACATAGCTCGTATCCCTGGTCCTGGGATTTCTTCCCACTCATCATCATCTGGAGTAGCACTTAGTCCTGGTCGTCGGGATAGAGCGTCAGCTCCGACGTTCAAAGGCCCCGGCTTATACTTCAGAGAGAATTGGTAATTGTTTAGAGCTGCCAGCCATCGGTGACCTGATGCATCCAATTTGGCGGAGGTTTGATTGTACGTGAGGGGATTGTTGTCCGTCCTACCTCAAACGTCACACCGTAAAGGTAATCGTGGAGCTTTTCCGTGATTGCCCATTTGAGAGCCAGAAACTCTAACTTGTGTACGGGGTATTTTTGTTCACTGGGTGTCAGACTGCGGCTGACGTAGGCCACAGGCCGAAGACACTCAGGGTGCTTCTGATGTAAGACTGCGCCCAGTCCATTGAGACTGGTATCCACGTGCAGAACGTAGGGTTGTTCTGGATATGCAAGCACCATGGCTTCCGTCAGACTCTTCTTCAATTTCAGGAAGGCCCATTCACATTCGGATGTCCACTTATCACCAACCGGTTGACGGGCCGAAGTGGCCTTCCTTCCTGTATATTCAGGATATATCCTCAAAAGACTGTTCAGGGGTTTAGCACGACTGGAGTACCCCTCCACGAAGCGACGGTAATACCCACAGAAGCCCAGGAACGATCGTAGCTCCATGACATTCTCAGGGCGAGGCCAGTTCACTACTGCTTCTACTTTGGCCGGTTCGGTGGCAATTCCTTGTGCAGACACGATGTGGCCCACGCAAGTCACTGAGGTGTGACAGAAACGGCACTTGTCAAGCGACAACTTCAACCCTTCTTTACCAAGACGGTCTATCACCTTAAGCAACCCCTCTTCATGCTCTTCCAGGGTCTTTCCAAAGACAATGATGTCGTCCAGGTAGACTAGACACTCCCGAGGGTTCATGTCTCCGATAGTTTTCTCCATCAGTCGCTGGAAGGTAGCAGGGGCCCCATATATGCCTTGGGGCATACGCGTAAATTGGTAGAAACCCAGGGGGCAGACGAAGGCTGTACCTGGTAGTACCCAGATCGTAAGTCGAGAACACTGAACCATTGGCTTCCGTTTAGAGCATTCAGAATCTCCTCAATGCGAGGAAGGTTATATTGGTCGGTCACCGTACGATTGTTCAGAGTTCGGTAATCGACACACAGTCTTACGGATCCGTTCTTCTTCCTTACCACCACTATGGGTGAGGCGTAAGGACTCTGAGATTCCGTCAAAATCCCAGCGGTGTTTAAAACATTTAGCCGATAACCCCAAGATCATCCTAAAAAGAGCAGACAAGGGAGGGGCCCTCGTTCTCCAAAATTATGAACAGTATAGGGCAGAAGCCAACAGACAATTAGCAGACACAAACTGCTATGTGAAATTAACACATGATCCCACAAACCCATACCAAGAAGAAATAAAACAAATCTTACAATTGGGTTTGGGTAATACATGGCTAACAGAAAATGAGGTAGAATTCTTAACAATGGAGCACCCACGCCGACCAGTGCTGTATCTACTACCAAAGATACATAAAAGTCTGCATAATCCCCCAGGTAGACCGATCATATCTGCCACAAGTTCCATCAACCAGCCATTGTCAATGTTTGTAGACACTTTTTTACAACCATTAGTAAGAGAGGGTAGATCGTATATAAAAGACACATTTGATTTTTTAAATAAAATAAGATCAATTGATTTTAAAGATAGAGAAGTATTTCTAGTGACCATGGATGTCACTAGTCTCTATACGGTCATCCCTCATTCAGAAGGTTTAGAAGTGGTTAGGGAAAAATTAGAATTAAGTCACCAAAAAGGACCACCAACTGATTACATCATGCTACTGTTACACTTTATCTTGCACAAAAATTATTTTAAGTTTGAGAACAATTTTTATTTGCAGACCACAGGTACCGCCATGGGGAGCAATGTAGCACCATCCTATGCTAACTTATACATGGCACATTTTGAAGAAAAATACATCTATGACACACAATTCTTTGGTAAAATACTCTTCTATTGTCGCTATATAGACGACCTCTTTTTTATCTGGGAGTGAACAGAAAATTAACTTATTGAGTTCTTCACATACTTGGCAGAAATACCTACGCCAATTAGATTTACTAAGAATTGGAGCAAATCTCAAATATCATATTTAGATGTAATGATTACATATGATGGACATGAGGTACACACAGACCTTTTCCGTAAACTTACGGATAGAAATGCTACATTGCATGGGTCTAGTTTTCATCCAGACCCGTTAAAAAGGATGTTACCTTATTCGCAAAAAATCAGAGCGGGAAAAATTGTCGACAGGCCTACACATCTAGCTAGAACCATAGCAGATATAAAAACCATATTTACTGAAAGGGGGCATAAAGCATCCAAAGTGGAAAAATCTTTGGAAAAGGAACCACTAATGGTGACTAGGCCAATAGCTAAAGAGGATAAAATAACCTTTGTCAGCAAATACACCACTGCAAGCAAATTTATTAAACAAACCATGCAAAAACATTGGAAAATTCTTCAAACAGATCAGATATTAGGATACATTTGTAAAGAAACACCGAGATTTGCCTACAAAAGAGGAGAGAATATGAAGGATATTCTCATTAAAGCAGATAAAAAAGAGCACTATGTGAGTACACATTTTTTAAGTAACCCAAAAGCAGGCTGCTACAAGTGTTTTAATTGTTCGGTTTGCAACAGTTTAATGACAGGCGATGTATTTTGTCATCCTAGAAGTGGTGCAAAATTTAAAATCAATAAGCGTATCACCTGCACTACCACACAAGTCATCTATATCATTAAATGTCCTTGTGGGCTTTTATATATGGGTAAAACAAAAAGGAGTCTAAAAACCAGATTTATTGAGCATAAGAGCAGGATAAATAATAAATCGGAGAATACGGTTTTTATTGACCACTGTACAGACCACAACCACCCAGTCTCATCCCTTCGTGTAATGGGGATAGAACTAATACAAAGAAAGTCCACAGGATTCGATGTAGATACACTTTTATTACAACGAGAGACATTCTGGACATACACGTTGGACACAGTTTATCCTAAAGGGCTAAATGACTACATATCTTACAACTGTTTTCTTGATAGGAGATAAAACTGTTTCTTATATGTTTCTTATATGGCATGGCTGCTGTTGGTGAGAAGCCTTTTAAGTGAGTAAGGACTAAATAGATTGATAAGCATTCCATAAACTTTTAATAAATGTTTATTTTGCACATTTTAAATTGACACTGGAGCACACTATATACAGCTACCCCCGATCACATACTAAAGGACATTTATTGCAGGAAAAGAGAGAAAGAAATAAAGCCCAATTTTCAGGACACATTAAGGACTACAAGATTCCAGAGATCTCACCGTGAAGAAACAGGACGCAGGAGCACCTCCCACATCGAGACGCAGAAGGATGGAAGGCTTACAGCTCATAGAGCGAACACACAGCCCCCACAGCAACACGAGGGAAGGATAAACTACTCAGGCAAGAAGACTGACGTCACTGTAGATCGACAGGGCGACGATGACGATGCTGGAACGCATGGGCATGCGCAGAAGAGTCCCGTGACGTCACTGGAACGCACAGACCGGAAATGGACACAGGAACCGGAAATGAACTCTCATGGACTGTTATGGCTATGCATGGAGATAGCACTGATCAGGGGAAGCGGACTGGGAGCAGCTGGGGTGATTATGTAACTGTTTTCACTTGTTTTTCACTTGTTTGATTAATGTTGGAGGGTATATATACTAGGTAGACCCTCATTTGAGTATGCCTTGTCACTTGAAAAAGACCTGTTGGTCGAAACGTCGTGTGGCACAATAAATTCATTATCTTGAAATCCGTGTAGCGCTGGATCTCTCTTTTTTCCTCAGTGTACTTTGGAAATTCCTGGCAGGTACTTCCTTGAACCAGCAGCACCAGAAAACTGTATGTATTTGTTTATATATTGTGGTGTGCAGCCTTAACCCCCCTTTACATTGGTACCTGGTAGTACCCAGATCGTAAGTCGAGAACACTGAACCATTGGCTTCCGTTTAGAGCATTCAGAATCTCCTCAATGCGAGGAAGGTTATATTGGTCGGTCACCGTACGATTGTTCAGAGTTCGCTAATCGACACACAGTCTTACGGATCCGTTCTTCTTCCTTACCACCACTATGGGTGAGGCGTAAGGACTCTGAGATTCCGTCAAAATCCCAGCGGTGTCAAATCTGGGTGTTATTCCCTGTGGATGGTTACAATGGTAGAAGCTGGTGGCCTAAGACATTCCATGATGCGCTGCCTTTTCATTGCGTCAGTGCATGACCATTCATCTACTACTTTTAATGCATTCTCCCTCCAAGAGTCTATCCCTTCTTCCCCCTGTGGTGTCAGGAGTACTACAGAGAAGGCTTTGAGTTTACGGTAGTTTTGTGACTGGGATGCCATGGTAATGGCTTCTACGAATTGCGGCATTGTCACCCCCATTACTGAGCCTTTGTTAGTTACCCGGCTGTCTCTGATAGGCCGGAGGTTCATCCCACGGGGAGCGGGGGCTGGTGAAGGGGGGGGACTGTCAGCCCAACTAGTAGCTCCGGTGAGAGCACTTGGAGTAAAGGAGACTTTAGGCAGGAGAGGGTCTACCCTGTTTGGGGTACTTGACACCGGTGCAGTAGGTGGCCAAGTACTGGTGGACGGTTCACTGGAACCTGGAGGGTCTGGGTAGCGTCCCTTGATGAAAACATTGCCCGTATTTTTGGTAAGTCCGCCTTCTGGCGGGGCCTCGGGGGCTAATAGGGTGACCGGAGCCGTCTCTTGGCATATGTCCTGCCCCACAGTGAATAGTATGGTGCTCCACTGTACAGTAGAGTCGTACACTCTGCCCCGGTACCTTACTTTATCTAGGCCCAGGAGCTTCTTCAGAGAGTCCCGGATGTCACTTTCCGCTACTAACGCGGGAACATTCCCTACTGCCACTATGTAACTGGGAGGTTCCCGGACCGTGACGGCCCAAGCATGGACCTCCTGACTTGAGGGAATTAACATGCTGCTGATCTTTTATGACACAGAAATAGAATAGAAGCACCCCAGGTCTGATCTCAGCAGCGCCTCCAAATGTAACAGGTATTCCCTCTACCACAATCGCAGATAGAGTGCATATGAGGGGGAACCTATGTGTTACCAGGTGTATGGTGCTTTATACCTGTCAGGCTCACAGGAGACCTGAGCCTCCGCTAGTGAGAGCCTGGGTTGAATCTTCTGGAACGATCTTCCTTACAGCGCCTCCACCTATGTAGGATTCTAGGAGTGTAGAATGTACCCCACACAGGACCCACATATAGTAACCACATACGCAGTAGTATAAGTATAACAGTTTACTATATGCAGCAACAACATAACACAATACACATCAGCAATAATAACAGTGGCAGTGTCCGTCTATGACACTATTCCCCACACCATGTACCAAAGTCCCAAATGTCATTCACTCCCACCTAGGAGTGTAAACCTTGTGCCCACCAATTTGTACACCCCCCACACCGTGTCCACAGTATAAACCTTGTCCCGTGGTCAGCGCTGCCTCTATGTGTGAGTACTCTGTAGTTGGTGCACTTAATTTACAATACCTGCCCAGTGCGGCTGCACCTGGGCGTTCAAAGGATCTTCGAAAAGGATCCGACTACCTCCTGGGCGACGACCGGTTCCACCAGCGCGGTGCTCAGTCAGGGCTGTTCACTGAGGGATGATTCCGCTCTCGCCGCGGAGTAGGCCTGATCCCAAGCCTCGGAATGGGAAGCACAGCATCCGCTGTGTCCTTAACTGTACTACTGATACTAAAGGGGGCAGGATCCCTAACCTAGGGCCTGTCCCTGCAATAACACAATCTCTTGAGTGGCTCAGGGCTAACTCGGGTCTAGGGGGCTGCTGGCCTAGTGCAGTGGGTCACTGACCCCTGCACCCTCACCTCCTTCCCTTAGACTCTCCTGGCGCCGACTGCCGTGTCTCCAGCGCACGAAATGTATCAATCCCTGAGAGCAGGGAGATACTCCAGCCCTATTGGCTCCCTGGCGTCATGTGGGGCGCTCCTGAGGCTCATGGGACTTATAGTCCCTTCCAAGAGCCTTCCCTGGTAGGCTAGCCCTTCGCGCGCTTGTCCTCACGCATGCGCAATTGGTAAGGGCCGCCGGTGCTCCAACTGTGCATGCGCAAGATGGCGCCACCCTGCACAACAGCTGCCGTTCCCCACACTCTCCCGGCAGCCGCCGGACCCCGCCGCCGCTCCAGCTGAGACGCGCTCTCGGCACGCACACGTGCCCGCACCAGGCAGCCACAGACCTGGAGCAGCCCCGAGGTGGGCAACCTTGAGGGGGGGGGGTGGGGTCAGACACCCAGAAGGGGACCTGGCTACATCTATATATTCAACTCAATGTAAACTCCTTTAGAGCTGGGCAAGGAGGGTTACATATGTAAAATAACTGTATAGTATAGCTCTCACATGAACACCCATGGCATAAAAGGAATAAGGGTGCCACCTGAATTTGTAAAACACATCTAGAGTTGGAAACGCCTTATACTGCCCGGAATTTTCTGTTAAGAGCAGCAGTCCTGGCGACACTTTTTTGTTTGTTGTGTTTAATAGTTTTGAAGCAGGGGGTCGCCGGAGCTAAACCCGTTAATTTCAGCTCCAGGGACTCCTTGCTTCCCGAGGTACTTACCTTGGAAGGAAAAGCCTGTATCTCTTCACAATTTAAATGTCCTGTGCCGTATAGGTCAATAGGAAGCCCAAAGGGATGACATCACAGCTTCCTATTGGCCCGCAAGAAACAAGACATTTTAAGCAGCTATATTTATAGCCTCGACTCGCCCTGTCCGGGCTGCTCCAGCAACCCCTTCCGAGGTAAGTATTGCATCTATATTTCTTCTTAATGTACTTAAATAACTCTTTGGGATTGATCTTACTTTCCATTACAGTCCGTAACATTCTGAACACATTCCGCTGTCCCTTCTGACTTCAACAGCAGACATGTGACAAAGTGAGGAAACAGTGCGCAACTATTTAAAAAATTCACAAACGTGAAGTGATTATACAGTGAAATATATAATATATAATTACGTGACCTATTGGATATTTCAACAAAGTGGAGCGTCTGCAGCTGTGATACCGGGGATGGCTCACGACACCCCCTAGAGAGTCAGACAAATACACAAAAGACACAGCGCACAACGCTCATAGTGCATTAAAAGTATATTATAATAACAAATTAATAGGGTAATTATTGTGCGTACATCAAATAAAAATCAGAAATGCATGTTAGGGGTAAGTTACCCATACACCAACACTGTGAACCGGATCAGATGTCATCAGCTGGTCAAGGAGCTGTTCCGTGATTTGCCAGGTTCTGGATGGGTTGGATGGATAAATATGGAGTCCTATAAGATCCCCACTCGTGGGTAAACAGTGTCCAGCACTTCTGTGAGAAACAGTCCTTTCTCACGTGTTTCCACGGTGGCTGCCCTTCTCCAACAGTCCTCAGTACCGCACTTCCGGTTTGTGACGTCACCTCTCGGGTACACCGCGGCTCGCGTCACAGTACTCCTCCGGTGGCCAAGACAAAGTGCAGTAACAGGGCAGGTGATCGGTTTAGACTAATCTCTCTCTTCCAACGCGTTTCGAAACCGTATAGGTTTCTTCATCTTTCTTCACAGAAGTGCTGGACACTGTTTACCCACGAGTGGGGATCTTATAGGACTCCATATTTATCCATTCAACCCATCCAGAACCTGGCAAATCACGGAACAGCTCCTTGACCAGCTGATGACATCTGATCCGGTTCACAGTGTTGGTGTATGGGTAACTTACCCCTAACATGCATTTCTGATTTTTATTTGATGTATGCACAATAATTACCCTATTAATTTGTTATTATAATATACTTTTAATGCACTATGAGCATTGTGCGCTGTGTCTTTTGTGTATTCAACAGCAGACATGCCTGACTCTTCCTCTCTATTTCTTCCCTTTCTATTTTCCTCTGATAAGTATATTCATTTAGCCATGTTTTAAAGCTGGTCCATTTATCTTCTGTAATTTTTACTGCAGGCACTTTATCCCAATTATATATTATATGATATATATTTAGTAGTTGACGAAAATGTATCTTTCTAAAATTAAGTATTTTACTGACCCCAGGTAAAACCGACCATGCTATAATCACTGTTTCCCAAATGTTCCCCCGCTTGAATATCTGTTATTAGATCTACATTGTTTGATGTTATCAGGTCCAATAATGCCCCTTTCCTAGTTGGTTACTCAATAATTTGGGTCATGTAATTAATTGTCTTTTAGCACATCCAAGAACATGTTTCCTTTAGCTGTACTGCTAATATCATTACTCAAGTCGAAGTCTGGATAATTAAAAAAAAAACACACACAATTAAAACATGACCCAGTTTTGCTGTCTTTGCCATTTGCAAAAGTAGTTTGGCTTCCTTAATCTCACAGCTATTTGGTAGTTTCTAGCATATAATAGGTTTTAAATCAGGTTTTACATCTAAAACATACTCCACCCTTTCTTCTACTTGCCCGATCCCTCCGAAAAAAGGGACCAACCCTCTAAATGAGCTGCTCCGTCATAAATGTTATCCTACCATGTAAATGGCTATCATACCATATTGCTTTTATTCTGCATATTATTTCAAGGCCCCCCATTTTATCTGCCAGGCTTCCTGCATTAGTTTATCATCTTTAGGCCAAAATATGTACAGGCATACCCCGCTTTAAGGACACTCACTTTAAGTACACTCGCGAGTAAGGACATAGCGCCCAATAGGCAAACGGCAGCTCACGCATGCGCCTGTCGGCATGTCCTGAACAGCAATACTGGCTCCCTACCTGTACTGAAGCTGTGCGCAAGCGGGGAGACTATAGAGCCTGTTACACATGCATTATTTACATCAGTTATGCACGTATATGACGATTGCAGTACAGTACATGCATCAATAAGTGGAAAAAATGGAGTGCTTCACTTTAAGTACATTTTCGCTTTACATACATGCTCCGGTCCCATTGCGTACGTTAATGCGGGGTATGCCTGTACCTGAAGATCCCCTCGTTTGCACTGAAATACTTGAGAGGATTAGTTCTATCACCCTGCAGGCTTTTTGCAGCATGTTCAATAGAATTAGCAGATAAGACATGGTTAATAATTAGTCGATTGCATTCTTTTAAGCAGCAATAAGTGTAACCGTAGGGGAGGAATTTACATCGCTATCTTTAATCATTGTAAATTCCATGGGGTAGTTTCATAAAAGTGGGATAGACATGATCCCGTCATACATTCCCATTGTTATTTTGGTCCAATCATGGGTATCGCACTGTTACGAATCTACCGTACAGTTCTACCTACCGCTGTATTATAATGAAGTGATCTCATATTCAGTATCCAACAGGATTAAATTATATACTAATGGGTCATTTCTATACAGTTGTATCTGGACTCCTTTTTTAAACATGGATACAATTTTCTGAAGCTAAATATACTCCATTAGTTAAGAAATGCAAAAATAGAGGTTTATAAAAAATAAAAAAAACATACTGTAACATTAAAATGTATCTCTAAAGCACGGTCACCATGATATAGCCTGTGACACTACAGCCAATGCACATCAACAAGGCTATAGTCATTGGACGGTATCAAAGGTTTCAAGCTAATGATGTGTCCTTTAATTGTGTTATGTTACTTCAGAATTTTGCATAGTGTATTTCCCTTTAGCCCATGGATGGGCAACTCCAGTCCTCAAGGGCCACCAACAGGTCAGGTTTGCAGCATATCCTTGCTTCAGCACAGGTGGCTCAATCAGTGGCCCCGTCAAAGACTGAGCTACCTGTGCTGAAGGAGGAACTGATTGAGCCACCTGTGCTGAAGCAGGGACTGATTGAGGGACCTGTGCTGATGTAGGGACTGATTGAGCCACCTGTGCTGAAGCAGGGACTGATTGAGGGACCTGTGCTGATGCAGGGACTGATTGAGGCACTTGTGCTGATGCAGGGACTGATTGAGGCACCTGTGCTGAACCAGTGACTGATTGAGGCATCTGTGTTGAAGAAGGGTCTGATTGGGGCACCTGTGCTGAAGCAGGGACTGGTTGAACCACCTGTGCTGAAGCAGGGATATCCTGCACATCTGACCTTTTGGTAGCCCTTGGGGACTGGAGTTTCCCACCCCTGCTTTTAGCCTGTAGCTAAATGGTTTTAATAAGGATCAGAAAATGAAATCCAGAGTAAGGACTTACCCCAGGCACAACATTATATGCTCTAAGCCAGGCTTTGGTCCCGCTTCCTACTGCAGTGGCCGCTGTGGCGGTCGCTGCAGGGACGAGAGCCCTCCCCTCAATGGCGCCGGCCCCGCTGCGAGGGGGGGGTTGCAGCGCTGTGGCGAGAGTTTCTCCTGCTCTCAATAGAATTGAGAGCAGGACTCGCGACGGAGCGCTAGGCCACGCCCCCCGGCGGTTCAGCCAATGAGAGTGAACCTGCCGGGTAACGTCATGGCCGAGCCCCCGTCACTCCCCCGCCACGCCCCCCTCCCCCCGGTCTCTCTTCCTGCAGCTCACTGCAGACCGGGGAATCGGCTGCACGAGCCGCCAGCCTCGCGGGCGTGCGTGCAGCGGAGGCACTGGGACCTTAGCCTATGGGTCTTGTCAGTACTGCTTACGCGGTATATATATGTATACATGTTTCCTCATGTGAGCATACCCATTCCCGGTCCACAGTCCTGCCTACTTCAATAGCACCTTAATTAATTGCAAACATGTCAAATGTATATGCACGAGCAGGGCCAGCTCGTCTTAAAGCAGCTAGATACCCAGAAGGATCAATAATAATGCTGTAGAAATATCCATGTTAGAGTGATAAGTTAAAGACCTCTTAACCCTTTGAGTACCAGAGGTGATGCCGGGCAAAAGTGCCACGGCTCCTCCGGCACTCCCGATCACGTGACCTTCTCCAAAGCGGTCACGTAATCGCCCCCTCCCTATTGACGGAAAGGAAGGGGAGGAATCACCCCCCCCCCTCACCTGCCAGCAGTGCAGATCACATCTCCCTTAAGAAAACAAGCATTTTTTTGGGAGAGGTAACCAGACGTCCCGGTTTAGCCGAGACAGTCCAGATTTTTAGCCGTTTGTCCAGGGTCCTGACTTTTCTGGCCACTGTCCCAGTTTTTTATCGGCGCTTGCAGCCCGCTTGTGCGCATGCATGTGCGCTAATCGCACATGCGCATAAGCAGTCGGCGCTCGCGCCACATTTGTCCCGGTTTTGCCCAGGATAATATGGCCACCCTAGGGAAGTACCTACTGCGTCATGGGGTAGCCAGGGTTCAGGAACCCTTCGTTAAAGGTAGTAACTACGTGCCAGGGCGCTCAAAGGGTTAATGTCGCAAATTATTGTGATGTACTTGTTTGTCAAATACTCCAATTATTTTCGGTTTGGGACAGATACTGGTGTAAACCATTTGGGGCCCTATTTTACTAATCGGTAGCAAATGAATGGCTCTTGAGGTGCCTTGTAACGTGTCTTATGACTTTGCAGCGCTTAGGCAATATGGTCCTTGGCCATGTAAAAAAAACAATTATGTAACATAAGTTTGTGATTTGAAAACATGCGCAAACAGGTATAAATATGAGTTGTTACATGGCAGAGTACTTTCTCTACACTGTGAACATGTGAGGTACACTGTAAATACAGAATAACACCATTGCAATGGGGTAATTTATTAAAAACGTAATATGGCGCTGTATCTGCAGGAGATTCCCAGCAGGGAGATGTTCAGAAACAGACCCCATTAGGTTGGCATGCAATTACTTAAAGCTATGATGGTGCAGTAGCAGACAAGGGATTGTTTAAGCAACCAGTGCCTCTTACCTGAGTAAACCGGCGGACTAGACAGGTCTTCCCCACCCCAGCGTTTCCAATTAGAACAATCTTGAAAAGGAAATCATAATCTTCCATACTCATTTACACAGCTGCACAAGACACAATGAGAGAGAGAGAATTAGAACGTCAGTAACAATCCACGGCTGGATTTTGTTCTCGTTAACCACACACTGGTAAGTCCCCTCTCCATGTGTTACCAGTGTACGTTACATTTGCATATGCAGCCAATAGACAGACTGGTCTGTTGCGTCATTCAATGGAGAACTTTATACCTCCAGGTAAGCAGGGCAAAGGTCCTGCTTTACAAACTGCAGTTTTATCTCCTGTCAAAGGAGGGGGAGAGAGGAGTGGCTCAGTGAGTAAAGACACTGACTCTGTAAACTGAGTTTGAGTCAGGAGAGTCTGGTACAATTCCCAGTGTCAACTTTGTGTGACCTCGGTACGGTGACCAGACGTCCTGGTTTAGCCGGGTCAGTCCCGGTTTTTAGTGAGCAGTCCAGGTGCCCCAAAAATTGTGAAAATGTCCCGGTTATTAGTGAGGTGTCCTACCTGTTTGGGAGGGTAGGAGGAGAGCGGAGGTTGGAGGAGATCAGAAGAGGATGCCGGCACCAGAGCATGGAGCCGATCAGATAAGAACAGCTGTAGCCGGTAGGAGGGAGGGAGGAGGAGAGCAGGCTACAGCTTCTGGGCAATAGGTGGCGCTGCAGAGCAATCCTGCTTTGAGTTGCTGCTCGATAGGTCTCCCGGTTCCGTGTAAGTGTGTCTGTATTTGTAATGCGTATGTGTGTTTCATGCATTATGTGCATGTATATGTTGTATATTTAGTGTTTGTATATGTTGAATATAAATGTGTATTTGTTGATGGTATGTGTGTTAAACTAATGTTGCATGTTTGTTATGTGTGTATATGGTGTAGTGTTTGTGTGTGTGTGTATATATGGGGGGAGAGAGGATGGAGAGGCATTGGGGGTGGGGAGAGAGGATGGAGTGGGGGTGGGGGGATGGAGAGGGAATGGGGGGAGAGGATGGAGAGGGAATGAGGGTGGGGAGAGAGGAGGGGGAGTGGGGGTGAGAGGATGCAGAAGGAGTTGGGAAGGGAGAGGGAGTGGATGGAGATGGATGGGGGAGGAGAAAGGATGGGGAGTGGGAGGAAAGAGAATTGGGGGGAGAGGGAGGAGAGAGGATGGGGAGATGGAGGATGGGGGAAGAGGGGGAAAAAGCAAAATGGGAGTGGGGGTGGGGATAGAGGATGGAGAGGCAGTGGGAAGAGGATGGAGAGGAGTTGGGGGGAGAGAGGATGGAGAGGCAGTGGCGGTGGGGAGAGAGGATGGAGAGGGAGTGGGGGTGAGAGGATGGAAAGGGAGTGGGGTGAGAGGGAGTGGGGGGGGTGAGAGGATGCAGAGGGAGTGGGGGGGGGGGTGAGAGGATGCAGAGGGAGTGGGGGGGAGAGAGGATGCAAAGGGAGTAGGGAAGGGAGAGAGGATGGAGAGGGAGTGGGGGGGAAAGGATGGAGAGGGAGTGGGGGGTGAGAGGATGCAGAGGGAGTGGGGGGTGAGAGGATGGAGAGGGAGTGGGGGGTGAGGATGCAGAGGAGTGGGGGGTGAGAGGATCCAGAGGGAGTAGGGAGGGGAGAGGATGGAAAGGGGGTGGGGGGGAGAGAGGATGCAGAGGGAGTAGGGAAGGGAGAGAGGATGGAGGCGAGTGGGGTGGAGAGAGGATGGAGAGGGAGTGGGGTGTAGAGAGGATGGAGAGGGAGTGGGGTGGAGGGAGGATGGAGAGGGAGTGGGGTGGAGAGAGGATGGAGAGGGAGTGTGGGGAGAGAGGATGGCGAGTGGAGAGAGGATGGGGGAGAGGGAGGAGAGAGAATGGGGGGAGAAGGAGGGAGGAGAGAGGATGGGGGTGAGGAAGGATGGGGAGAGGAAGGGGAGAGGGAGGATGGGGGGGAGAGGGGGAAAAAAGCAACAACAAAAAAGGGGGAGGGGGCGCAGTTTGATTTAATTTGTTTTATAAATATTTTTTAATGTAGCCCGGTTTTTACATTTGAAAATCTGGTCACCCTAGACCTTGGGCAAGTCACTTTATCTCCCTGTGCCTCAGGCACCAAAAACATACATTGTAAGCTCACCTGGGCAGGGACTGTGCCTGTAAAAGAGCCTGTGTGCTGTGTACCCCGCACTATACGGTCATTGTGAAGCGCTTTGAGTCCCATTGGGAGTAAAGAGCTAAATGAAATAATGTTATTATAAAAAAAAAAGTGATGATGCATCTATTGGGTGGGTGTGTTTCCACTGCTTTTATTGTTCTATGCCAAAAACTCATGCTTTGCTATTTTATCTTGGGGTAAATTTGCAATCTTTGATAAACTATTTAAAAAACATCATTTTGAATGTTGCCTTTTACAAGCCATTTTGTGCAGACGTTATTTCTTTTATTTTGATCTGTGGAATTCAGGAGATATTTTGGGGAAAGACTGTTATTCTTTTATTGTAAAGTATATGATTAAAACTGCATTGTATTCAACCCTTTGGATACCATATAGATCAGGGGTAGACAACGCCAGTCCTCAAAAACTACCAACAAGTCAGATTTTCGGGATATCCCTGCTTCAGCACAGGGGGCTCAATCAGTGGCTCAGTCTTGCCAGCCGCGCATGCGTGATCAACGCATCCCAGGCGGCAAGCACCCATTGCACATGAAGGCTGGCAGGCACCGATCACGCATGCGCTTGCCAGCGCTTGCCGTTTACACGTGCCCAAGATTTGTCCTTGTTTGTGCCGGGAAAAGGATGGTCACCCTAGGCGAATAACAACTCCAGCTCAGGCTTTCAGTCTGCCTTGCAGGCTGATTGACTCATTTCTGCTGAGCTTTGCTTTTAAATATCAGACACTTCCCAGCCTCCTTTGCTTGCAGCAACGTTAGAATCCACCAGCCACCCCTCCTTCTCCTTTTCATACCCCCTTCTCCTTAGTATGGGCCTGTTACCCTCCGCCCAACACCTCGTATTAATGCCAAAGTTCTCAATTCAATAAATTGTTAACAGGGTTACCGATTAGATACCTGTGTACACGACAATAGCAATTGTGCTTTAGTGAATGTACACTCAGTCAATTTATTCCTAAAATTGTGTTGATGTATAGACTTCAGAATATCCAATTCTTCAGAATCCTTATGGATGGTTTGTATTCTCTATAGCTCTCTCCCCGAGTTAAATCACCACATAAAATCATTAAGGGCAATTTACTATTGAGCCATTCGAACTATTTTTTCAATGTATCTCGTTTGGTAGCAGTGTCTAAGGTGTTAATTATATGGAATCTCTCTAATTAAGCCTGGACAAACATTTCATCATTAACAGTCCTGTGTTGGCTTCTCTTATTTCTTTTTTTTTAAACTCCACAATATCGGATTTCAATTAGGTGACCGAGTACAGAATTTGTCTTATTCTGTCACTTAGATTTGCTGAACTCCAGCCCCCCCGTCCATATCATTTAACACAATAAATTGTATTTCCCTACAAGTTACCTTGGTAACAGCATCTACAAGAGCACAGCCCAATGGCATCATTTGCATGTCCCCATGCACTGCTGGTATAATGCTAACTTTGTATCTTGTCAAATCTTCATTTTGCAAAGTTTTCACCAGCGTATTATTTCATCGGGATCCGCTGTTACCATGACAACCTTGTGCATTGAACTGCGATAGTGCCGATCGGGGCAGTGCCGCATGAAAACTCCCAGTGACTACAGAATTTAAAAAAAGCGAGGGATTGATAAAAATCGGCAGCATAAAGATTTTGTAATGGTAAATAAATATTTATTTTGAAAGTAAGCAGTGTATGTTTTTTTACTTATATTTTTGACCAGCATGATATATATACGACGACTAAAACCATACTACAAAGGGTGTTTTTTCTTTTGAAACATATAATTACCAACAAATAAGAACAACTTGGTCCACATAGTTTCCCATTTTTTTTATTATTAAACCTCAGACCTTAGATCCTTGTCTACACCTGTATTTTATATTTAAGATTGCCTTTTGTCTATCCAAAGCATTTTTTAATTCCCTTATTGTATTAGCCTCTGAGAGGTCTTCTATGAGCCCACCATACTTTTCATGAAGAAGCATGTCTACACATTTCCCCTGAGCCTCTCAGCTTCCGCTCATGACCTCTTGTTCTAATACTTCTCTTTCTCTGAAATATGCTTCCTTCCTGTACCCTATTACATAGTTGAAAGCTGTAATCCTATCCCATACTCCCTTCTCTCCTCCAAGTTGCACATATTGAGGTCCTCTTGTCTCTCCTGACACAGTTTTATGATGTAGACCAAGACTCATCGACTACTTTTCCAAAGGGGCCAGATCAGAAAAAAATTAGAAGAAGGGCCACAAGCGTATGGCAATTTAATTCCTATATACATTTCCATGACATTAAGTTTCAAGTAAGTTTAAGTGTGAAAAATTGCACTTGGTTGCCTAAGCAACTGTAAGGTTACCATAATTCACCACTCAAAAAAGAGGTCGCTAAGCATGTGCACTGCTTATTTTGCACATGCGTGAGCGGCCACGGAAACTGCCCGTGTGCAAACAAAAGCCAACCACGCATGCGCGGTTGGAGCTCACACATGCGCGGCTAGAAATCCCGGACATTTTTAGTTATTTCAAAATTCCTCCCAGATGGCGACTTTAAATTAAAAAGCTGGACATGTCAAGGAAAATACGGACGTATGGTAACCCTAAGTAACTGGTATGAAATTAGCAGAAGCAAAAGTCCAAGGGCCACATCATGGCACTTTGCGGGCTGCCAGCTGAAGAGCTCTGGAGTAGACCATGCACTGGAGACTTGGCCTTTTCCAGCATGGTCTGCCTGCTGGAGCTATCAATCATTGCCAAACTAATCAATGGTGCTATCCAGTGCACCTTGTGCTGAGCATCTTCAGTGATCAGCTGCTAGTCCCTCCCTTCTGATGTACTGTATCTGCATTGTTTGTAAGCGGGAGGCCTAGTAACGTAACCCGCACATGGAGCCTCTGAAAGGGAGCATGCAGCATGCTCCAGCATCAGAAACACTTGTCCCACCAATGGGCCCCTTGCAGCCAGCGACCATCACATCAGACCTACTACAAGCAGGGAGCTGAGCAGCATCCATCCTCTTCACAAGCCAATGTGCACAAGAGCAGAGAAAGAAGGGGCGCAGTAGGAAAAGCGAAGGGGAGACAAGCTGTACTGTCCCTGCCTGCACTGAATGACCAGTCTCCAGCTGAACAAGATGAACTGAAATAATGTTTTAGTGTTAAATATATGGGCATGGCAAGTCTGTTTGAGGGGTGTGAAGTAGGGTACCCCAAGACGACCAGCAGGATAAGTCCAAAAGAGGGCGAATTGTTACTTATGTCTTTTCCTATTTGTAGCCATGGTGCCTCTAGTGTAGATACACAATACACTATGTGTAACAGTAATGACACATTAAGTCCTCTCCGCCATGTGCAGAAACTAATCTAATTTAACACAAGGCCAGATAAAGATCAAATGACCTGCTGGGGGTGATGCAGGTCTTCTCATTCACAGTCGTGTGACGTTACTGTTGTACACAATGTCAATACAGATCATTATAAGTGGAATCTCTTTTCCTATGGTTCATTATGTTGAGCAAACAAATACAGCACTTAGGTTTTAGAAACCCCCCAAAAATATTGTTGGGATTAGAGACGCGAGAAATCTGCCGGTTCTTGAGACTATTGTAACAGAAATTCTCTGGGTCCACTGCCCAGAGAATATTTGCGCAATCAGAATTTAATGCAAGTTTTGAAAACATGTTGAGAAAATAGCAAGCTTTCCTGATTTACGCCAAAATTTTAAAATGACATGTTTGAAAATGGCTAACCGTTGCCATTTCAGCTGAGTTTTTAAGATGTAGCAAAATTGCAAAAGTTGTGCGCCCAGAAATTGCGAATTGGACATGTCCAGTTGGGATTTATCAAGCCTCATGGTGGGGGGATCACACCCCATTCTAGCAGTAACTGCGATTCAAATCAATGGCAGCTACCTCTGGATCTGGGTGGAATACCCTGCACCACAGCGGCTTAATGAATAATTCCGCTCACAAAGCTGCATATTATTAGCACTTGGGAGGCAATGTTTTTTGTATTCCCAAATTTGGAGAACTTTTAAAAACGACCTTGAACTAAGTGAACATTTTCACGTTATTGCTCATCAAATAAATATGTGTTGCTGAGTAGATCAAGGACATTAATTGACCAAAACAGCCACATGCTGTAAATAGGGAAAATGTTTAGTATTTAACTCGTTTCCAGAGTTTGTTTCAATTAATTATACTGACTGTTTTCAATCTAGGGTGCAATCTGGTTACTGTCTGTAAATACTGACGGCCTCAGAATCTCGTGTCAGCTACACCGCTGGAGGCAATTATTTGTTATCTCACTTGTTATCTATATGTGCTTATAACATGAATTATTCAGGTTAATAGATTGTGTTGCCTTCTGTAATATACAATGATCATACGTTAATGTCGTATGAGTATTAAGTAATAATTTATGTTATGCTTTTGTTTTCCATATACCAGCAATGGATTGTTCAACAGATGTTCATAACAATTATTAACTCAGCAACACGGGTTAATTCATTAATTTTTTTTAAAGAGTTTTTATTACAGGTTTTGACGCAGGGGGGCTCCACAACTGAACCCGATTAATTTCAGCACCGGGGACCCCCTGCTTCCAGAGATCCTTACCTCTGTAGTGGTGCCGGTATCTCTGCAGTCAGATAAACTGTGATCCTTAATCTAATGGCGGAGTTTAAATGTGCTGCGTCACGCGGGCCAATAGGAAGCCGTGATGTCATGCGGTGCGGCTTCCTATTGGCCCGAGTGACCTGGACCTTTAAACTCTGTAGAGATGTCGGCACACCCTATCTCTGGAAGCAGGGAGTCCCCGGAGCTGAAATTAACGGGGTTCAGCTTCAGATAGGCGCTGTTCTTGTATTGCCTCATATGCATAACATTTGCATGTAATTATGTAAATATGGCTGTTGCAATTCTCGTTACGGGAGAAAACAAGACATTGGCCTTCGAAGATAAGCGTCTAGACTTATTGTGACGCTAAGTTTCGGTTAAGTGACTTGACCGAGATTTGTGGATCTGGGCCATAGTGTCTGGTACCCAGGCACGTGACTATGTGCTGTTTTCACACACAAAAATGGCCTCTCTCGAAAGTGAGAGCAATGTTACGCCATTTAAAGCAGATTAGCAACCTTTTTTTCTTTGCTGTTTTTTATTTTACTGCTGAGTGTTGACATGGCAACATCTGCTGTTTACCAGCAGGCCAGACAGATCACACCTGTTTGTAATGTAGACCTCAAGGATCCTTATCAGAGAACCAGTGTTGTCCTAAGATTCTCTGATACTGATCTTTGAAGTCCAGTGATGCCTCAAATTGTGAGGGGTTTAACCGCCATGTTAATTTCAGTTTTCTGCTCAATTGTAAGGAATAATACTCACAATGGAAAGAAAATAAGGGAGAAGAGAAAACATAGCGAGGGTGAAGACATCTTTAGTATATTAAAAAATATATACTATATACAGAGAAAACTGCTCCGTTGCATATTAAATCTCATACTTTGGTATTCCCAGAAAATAAAATGGGACACATGACCGCTTATAACACTATGTTCTGCTCCAAGATACAACCTGTAACATCATTAAACAAAACTGCTAATAATAATCAGTGGGGCTATCTAATAATTTCCAAATTGTATTATGAATCAGGTTGCATGTCCCAGTCTGACTAATGAGCTGAAGCTCAGTTCCTTTCTCCTTATGCCCAACTATATAGCATCCAGCGTAAAGATATATGCCATCTGTCAGCTCTTTATAATATTAATGGAACTGTATCATGCAATAGACCACAAAATTGTAATAGCTAATTTCTCCTCTGTCATTTGCTGCTAATGATTGAAGTCTGGGATTCTCAACCTTTTTTCCCCGCAAGGAAATAATACTTATGTAGCCATGTCCCCATCTTACCTCCGGGCTGCGGGAGGGGGACAGCTGGTGGGAAACCTCTGGTGGGGGCTGCAGGAGCAAGCGGCTGGCTGCTGGCGGTGTGCGGGCACTCGTGGTGGAAGAGGGAGGTGCGTGCTAGTGCTTGGAACATTGCGGTCCATGGAGGGGGGCGATCAGGTCGTCGGGACTCCTTGGCGGCACCTACTACAGGGCACCGTTATCGTGGGTATGTTCGCGCATGCCCAGAGCCTCGGATTGTTGCGACGGTCATTAGAGATAGGCGCGCATGTGCAGAGGGGAAGAGATAGCGGCGGTCATCTTCTGTAATTGCTCCGCAGGGGACTACAATAGGGGGCAGTGTTAACCAATAGGGTTAGAGGATCAGACTATGAGTTGTTACATTTTGTGCGCGAGGAGGGCAGTTGGAGCCAGGACAGAGAAAGGGAAGGTAGGATTTGGGTATCAGTGGCACCCAGACTAGGCCAGACTATCACCTTAGGTCCAAGATAGGCCCCACTCACAGTAAGCTTGTGGTTGCTTCAGGGAAGATAGGGATGCTTCCCCATTTTACTGCTTAGTGTCAGGGACACAGTGGATACGCCGTGCGGTGATTGTGGCCTGTGGTCTGGGACAAGACCACCACGGTGTTATTAGAGACTCTTAAAGGTGAGACCCTCCTACCGAAGTTCACCCAATGCAGAGGCGGACGTCGACGTTGCTGGATCAGTGGATCTTCGTTACTAATTGGCCGCACCGGGTACTGGAGTACCCGGCAGGTACCTCAACTAAAGAGCACCAACCATTCACAGGCTAGCGCTACGCCTCATACATGGGTGGGATTTACATTGTGGGAAGGACACTAGGGCTCTGGTGCCCCTGCACCCCAAGTACGATGGAGATACCCGGGGGGGGGGGGGGGGTATATACATATATTATATGTGTTGTATCATCTGTTATGCTAATAGAGTGTTCACTACAGTACCGACACACTTTATTGCAGTGTGGTCGGTACCGCAAGCCGGGAGATTTCCCGGCTTGCTAGTGGCCGCCCCTCGGCGTGCCGCGCGTCATAGACGCGCGGTCACGCGTCTTCGGGAGCGTGCGCCCCCTGCACGCGCGTCCAGGGGCTCCCCGAGGGAGCCCTGGTGTCCCGCGATCGCGGGACAGCGGCAGGGGGTTCCGGGGGACCCGGCGGACCCGGCAGCGGTAGGGAGAGCGCCCCGATCGGAGGGCGCTCTTCCGCTGCTTCGGCGCGCGCCCGTCACACTCGGGCGCGCGCCAGGCTACTGCTGCGGCCAAGAACGGGCAAATGCTCGAATAAACTTGGCCGCAGCAGTAAATACTGTTATACATAACCTGTGTGTAATTACTGGGTACATTGTCTTGGAAGGGGCTATCCCCCTTCCAGGTGGAGGCGCTGTATGTGTGTAAGTGAATAGGTCACCCAAGGCTCCCTTCAGTGGAGAATCAGGTTTCCTATAAGCCATCCAGGTAAAGCACCACGGTAACGTCCCTAGACACGGGGGGAAAGGGGGCTACACTTATATGATTCAATTGCAGAGGCACCAGTCAGTTTATCAGCAGTAAAGTTGATTGTGTGGTTCTCATAAAACTACTGTAACGGGTTTTCTGGACTGGCCTGACCCACCCAATCTCATATTGGCCCCTGTGGTCTAACCAGTCCCCATTACAGTGTGATGTCTGGTGGTGCACCTGTTGGCAACAGGACTCCTGAGTCTCCCGCATGATGTTGTGTTGGGGATTGCCAACCCTGACAGGCAGCTGAGGTAGTGTGCTTGAGTCCTACCTATATCCAGTGCAGCGCCTCCACCTCATCAGGATCCCAGCTTGAGCTTGTGGATGGTCCTGGTGAGGAACTCCTCTGTGGTGCTTCTCTCTGTGCAATTACTCCACACTTACACACGAGAGTATATTTCAACAGGATCATCTTTATTAGCACGGTGGGCCAACTGCCCTCCACAATGGGTGAATTTAGCCCTCCATTGTTCACCGTACTTCCCTTTGAAAGGTATAGTCCTCCTAATGTAGGGATTCCCTATCCCCGCAGGGATATCTCCCTGTGACCAGGTCCCTGGTCACAGTTCCAACACTGTCCTTCTAATAGCTTCTTAACTCTTCCTCCATAACTCAGCAAACACACTCTTACTCTCTACTCCCAACTCGCTAACTTTTGATCAGTGCTGTGCCTTATGTATACTCTGGGGCTGACACAACTCTGACATCACTAACCGTGGAGTCAGAGCCTGTGACCACTCCCATCCATACATAGGGCACCTCACCAGGGTGTGAGGGCAAACCTCCATGATTACTGCTGGCATGCCCATAACTTACCAGGCCTTACTGTCAGCAGGAGAGATGACTGCAGCCATTTTACAGCATGGCTACATTCTCCCCCTGGTGAATCCCACCGTCCCCGGCTGGGACCTAAATTTGAAATACCTTTCCCCAGGAAGCACTGTAAAATGGAACACACATTATTAGTATTAGCATACATCATATCTATAAAACAACAAGTCACAATGCGCCAAGCTCGCCCTGACCAGCAGCCACGAACCCGCGTAATGCTACCCAGTACCTCCTAATAGTAGTGCCGGGGATCGGGTTTCTTCACCTCCCGACCCCCCATGTCCAGTACCGTCACACTGTAAGTGCGCGGCAGACCCCTCTCAGGCCGGTACATTACTTTATGTTTGTACACGCTTCGCCCGATACTCCATACCTTATCAGGTGCTCAATCCTTTCTTCTGCCTTACTACCAGTAATGGCTCCCCCTTTGTTGACCATATACTCCTCTATGGTCTCCCTTAACCACTGGTCCCTGTTATCCTCAATCTCCTGCATGAGGGGTTCAGGGACGTACGGGTACTCCAATCCATGGGAGTACTTATATTTTGCAGTGATTGCCCTTTCAGCCCGACTACTCCTAGTTAGATTGGCGTTCCCCGCTCTCCCTGGTAATACCCAGGACAAGGGCTCATCTGGGTCTACAGGGTCTGACAATATATCAGGACCCATGGGTTCTATTTCATTCCTGCCTATCATGAACCACCTGAATTGTATCTCCTTTTTCCTCTTGGCGGGCGTGAACTCCCCTTTAGCCCACCAGTAGTCCACGATGTCATCTTTCTCTAGCAAGAACCGCGTGCGGTCCATCCACCCCACGTACCCCTCAAATAAGGGCGCCCACCAACGGGTCTCCCTAGGCTTCTCGGGCCCAGACTCTAGAGAGTCTCCCTCATCTGTACCCCCCCAGGAGCATACCCCAGGAGGTCCCTGCGGAACGGGGCCTGGACCATCTCTCATGTTTTGGTGCCTCCTCATGAGGTACATCTTCAGGCACCCAGCGGGACTTAGACACCTGTCCCAATTGTCCTCCTCCCCTTGACCCACCCTCGGAAGCAAAGCTGCCCAGTCTCTCCCCAGTCCGGTTCTCACCAACCCCCAAGGACCCTTCCGACACCCCCACACTGGATGATGATCCCCGGGAACAGGTGACTGGGACAGGGGCATTATCTAGGGCGTGGGGTTGGGCGTAGGGGTAGGCGGTTGGCAGCCGCGGGGTTCCGACCCATTCGCCGTCATCAGATTGTCCTGTACCACTGGACAGTGGTATTGCCGGTTGCGTCTCACCCTTCTCTGTCCGCCACTTACTCCGGGTCTTTTTAGTCGATCGGGAACCACCACCCGATCGCTGAGACGCGTGTCCTCTACTTCCGCTGGTTCCGCCACCTCCGCCGGAAACGCCGTCATCGCTGGAGTCGGATACGCTGCCTTCTTGGGATGGACCCCCATGCGGGATCTCTTCCTCCACGATTATGTCCGGAAGTCCGCCTGCGCCCACGTGCGCCGTCCTAGCCTGGCACGGCCTCTCCTCCTCTAGCGGTGGTATCGGAGCCTGACAAGGACAGGGACTATCCTTACCAGTCCGCAGGTTGGGCGTGGACCGCCCGTTGCCACTGGACCCGCCGGTCCCGAGAACAGCTGGGCTCCAACTCTCCGGTCTCTGCTCCACCGGTGACACTCGACTCCTTCCGCTGTCACTCCCGGTAAGTGGTCTTTTTACTCCATTCCCTCCACAGGACACCGCCACCGGCCAGACCAGGGTACTGGTTAATTCCTTGGGCCCCTCGTCCGAGGGATCCGCACTAAGGGTACTTGGGGTCGCCGAGCGTGGCGACCGCCTTCTCTTTTCTCGGTCAGGGGCCTGACCGATCACTTCACGCTCTTCTGGGTCCGCACCCTTGGTCCATAGGGCACCGGGGGACTCGGCGGACAGCCTAGCCGTATTCCCCCCTGGGTCATTGGTCTGAATGGGCACAAATGTGGGCATCGGCCACAGGTATTGTGTGCCACACTGGGGACAGCGCGGCGCCGTGCCCATGGTGCCGCCGGGCAGCCTGCACTGCAGGCAGAGGCCCACTACTGTCTCCGCATCCCCTACGCGTATCACTAGTACCCCCCCTGGTACTGCGTAGGGTTGAGTCGATACCATCCGGTTCACGTCTGGGGAGCAGGCCATTGTCTTGGTGGGAGCCACTTTTAACACTGGTCTGTTCTGGAAGCTGGTTTCGCGTGAGTGACCAACAGGGGTTGGGTGATCAGCCACTCCTTGATTCAGCTCTGCCCTCATCTGACACAATTGGAATCCACCCCCAAGAGTAGCGATTATGGGCGGGTCCCACAAGGGAATAGGATGTCCTTTAATTGAGGCCGCACCTCTTTCAGTCCTAGAGGGCGCGGCCACAGCTTTCGCGCCCTTATCCCCAACAGGGAGGGGTTCCTCTTTTGCCGCCAATTCCAGCCGTTTTCTTTCAGCCGCCTTGCGTGCAAAGTATCCTTCTTTTTTGCACACAATTTCAGCTGCCGGAACTACCTCTGGTAATTGTGCTGTCAGCGCACCAGCTCCTGGGCCCGCGGGATTCGTACCCATGGGGCATAGCTGGAAACCACTCCCCCTGGTTGATATTAGGGGAGGGTCCCATAGACTAATCGGTTGACTCAGCACTGGGGCTGAGTGAGTCACTGTCCATGAAGGTGCGGCCGCAGCTTTCGCGCCATACCCCCCATGCGGGCGGGGCTCTCTTGTTGGCGCCGCTTCTGGCCAATTCCTTGCAATCTTTGCATCCGCAGAATTGTCTGCAGTCGGCCCACGCGGTCTCCCAGGGAAGCGGGAGCCGCCATTTTGGGTCGCACTGTCAGTCTGATCAATGAATGAGGTAGCGTTCATCTGTTTGCAAGTCGACTGACAGTCACTCTCACTGTGTGAGCGCCTCCACCTCCTCCTGTTATAACAATGTCCTCAACACAGTCCTCCAGGGTAGCTCCTCGTTGTCCTAGACAGGACCAGAACGGGGCGGCCACGGCTCTCACTCCACTCCATAGCAGGCTCGTGACCGACATGTCGATAACAGCTGGTTCGTCAGTGGGGCGCACGCCAGGTGTGCTCTCCCCATCAGCCTCCGGTCGCCACTTTGGACTATCCGCACTGCGCGGATCCTCCATTCTTGCGGTCGCCATATTTATCTTTTGTTTGTCCTGATTGTACATGGGGCTCCTCTCTGCGGGGCAGCCAACCACACCGGCACAATAAAGATTTCCCTGATGCACCACCATGTGTACCTAATGTAGGCTGGACTCGTGTATGCACTACCTCAGGCTAGGCTCACTCTCTCAGTGTCTGCTGTATCTCCTTCCTCGCAGTCTGTGCTCCCTACGGTAAGTGGTCTGGAATGGGCTAGAGTACTCTGGGGCTTCCATGCAGTACTGGGGCGTCTACCTATCTTGGTTAGCCTAGCGCAGACCCTCTCCAGGATTCCTGACCACGTTAACAGGCTATCCCTTCTGGCATCCTACCAACTAGCACTACCTCAAGGTGACTAGGACAGCTATAGCCCGGCTCCAAACCCCCAACTCCTTTCAGGCCCCTAGGTCGTCCCTGCGAACTGACAAACTCCATCAGCCCCCTGACTACGCCTAGGTCCGTCCCAACGCAGCACAAAGTGGCAGCAGACACTCTCCCTGTTTCCAAGTGACCTAGCAAAAGCCTGTCCTGTTGACAGGTCTATCTCAGCAGCGCCTCCAAATGTAACAGGTTTTCTGGACCGGCCTGACCCACCCAATCTCATATTGGCCCCTGTGGTCTAACCAGTCCCCATTACAGTGTGATGTCTGGTGGTGCACCTGTTGGCAACAGGACTCCTGAGTCTCCCGCATGATGTTGTGTTGGGGATTGCCAACCCAGACAGGCAGCTGAGGTAGTGTGCTTGAGTCCTACCTATATCCAGTGCAGCGCCTCCACCTCATCAGGATCCCAGCTTGAGCTTGTGGATGGTCCTGGTGAGGAACTCCTCTGTGGTGCTTCTCTCTGTGCAATTACTCCACACTTACACACGAGAGTATATTTCAACAGGATCATCTTTATTAGCACGGTGGGCCAACTGCCCTCCACAATGGGTGAATTTAGCCCTCCATTGTTCACCGTACTTCCCTTTGAAAGGTATAGTCCTCCTAATGTAGGGATTCCCTATCCCCGCAGGGATATCTCCCTGTGACCAGGTCCCTGGTCACAGTTCCAACACTGTCCTTCTAATAGCTTCTTAACTCTTCCTCCATAACTCAGCAAACACACTCTTATTCTCTACTCCCAACTCGCTAACTTTTGATCAGTGCTGTGCCTTATGTATACTCTGGGGCTGACACAACTCTGACATCACTAACCGTGGAGTCAGAGCCTGTGACCACTCCCATCCATACATAGGGCACCTCACCAGGGTGTGAGGGCAAACCTCCATGATTACTGCTGGCATGCCCATAACTTACCAGGCCTTACTTTCAGCAGGAGAGATGACTGCAGCCATTTTACAGCATGGCTACACTACTTAGTAGCTTTAATTAAATATATAGCTGCTACTAAATTTTACACGTACAATGACGGTGTTACAATAATGGCTGTGCGCGCTTGTGATTGTTTTGCCTTATTTTCAATGTAGTGCCAAATCTTTCACTGACATTTAATACACTAAAATCACATTATTTGTTTTCCCTGGGTCACCTTTCAGTTTATTCTGAGGCACATAAAAACCTTTTTTTTGTAAACACCGATATACTTTGTGCTGAAACATGTAATGCTCCTTAAAGCTGCAGACCAAGCAATATCCTACGTGTTTTTTTTTTAATATAAATCCTTTCTGTACTATGAGAAAATAATTGTAGCTTAAAAAAAACAACTCTGAATGACATTTTTAATCTTATACTATATTAGTGAAAGCACTGTATGTTTGCCTGCCTGGATGTCCGGTGTCCCTAGGGGAAATCTCATTGGTCCCTTGGGTCGCCCGCCCCCGCACACCTCTCATTGGCCTGAGGCGGAGTGACGGGCCACACACACACACACACACACACACACACACACACACACACACACACACACACACACACACACACACACACACACACACACACACACACACACACACACACACACACACACAACACAGCAGCTCTATACACACACACATACACACACACACAGCAGCTCTATACACACACACACACACACACACAACACAGCAGCTCTATACACACACACACACACACACAACACAGCAGCTCTATACACACACACACACACAACACAGCAGCTCTATACACACACACACACACACACACACACACACACAACACAGCAGCTCTATACACACACACACACACACAACACAGCAGCTCTATACACACACACACACCCTCTGTCCGCCCCCCTCCCTCACGTGCGCCGTCCTGCACTGGCTCCGGACGGGAAGCGCGGCCCTCCTACCCCAGCCGCGCCCTTACCTCCCCGGCGCTACCACCCGCTCAGGTAAGTCACTGTGCGTCCCGCCTCAGCCTCAGGCCCACTGCGCATGCCGCCTCAGCCTCAGGCCCACTGCGCGTCCCGCCTCAGCCTCAGGCCCACACACACAGGGCGCTTCCTACCGCCGCTCAGCCAGACGCCACATCGAGTGGGCGCCGGGGGGGGGGGGAGCGCGAGTCTTAGGCCCACACAGGGCGCTTGCTTCCTACCGCTGCTCAGCCGGACGCCACATCGAGCGGGCGCCGGGGGGGGGGGAGCGCGAGTCTTAGGCCCACACAGGGCGCTTCCTGCAGCCGCCTGCACGCCTCACTCAGCAGGACGGCACATCGGGGGACCAAGCGGGCGCTGGGGGGGGAGGGGGGAGGGCGAGTCACAGGGAACGGGGGGGGGGGGGGAGTCACGGGGAATGGGGGGGGAGTCACGGGGAACGGGGGGGCCACCAGCCGAACCAGCAGGGGGACGGACGCACGGAGGAGGGGGGGGAAATGACCATACATAAATTATGACAATACATATGCCCACTGCTCTCCACCCCCCCCACTCCCCTTTCCCTCCTCCCCCACTCCCCTTTCCCCCCCGCTCCCCTTTCTCCCCCCCCCGCTCCCCTTTCTCCCCCCCCCCGCTCCCCTTTCTCCCCCCCCGCTCCCCTTTCTCCCCCCCCGCTCCCCTTTCTCCCCCCCCGCTCCCCTTTCTCCCCCCCCCCCCGCTCCCCTTTCTCCCCCCCCCGCTCCCCTTTCTCCCCCCCCTCTCCCCTTTCTCCCCCCCCCGCTCCCCTTTCTCCACCCCCGCTCCCCTTTCTCCCCCCCCCGCTCCCCTTTCTCCCCCCCCGCTCCCCTTTCTCCCCCCCCGCTCCCCTTTCTCCCCCCCCGCTCCCCTTTCTCCCCCCCCGCTCCCCTTTCTCCCCCCCTTTCTACCCCCCCGCTCCCCTTTCTCCCCCCCCCCGCTCCCCTTTCTCCCCCCCCCCGAAACCTTTACAACAAATACTCACCTATTGTTCCACGAGTTATAAATAATACTACCTATTACGCATTTACATCCCGGGCAACGCCGGGTCTCTCAGCTAGTGTATTATAAAATAACAAGCAAGCATGTTTTATTTCTATAGCAACCATTTACAAAGTCACATCCCCTTCCTCTGCTGAAACAGGCTCTGGCACACCCCTTTTTGAGCCCTGCCCTCTCTCAAAGGCTAAGGCCCGCTCCCTCAGTCAGCGCGCCCGCACTGCAGACAGGCGGTGCGCTGACAGGCAAATGACCGTGATATGCGGTCTGTAGGGAGCCGGGAGCCGGAGAGGGAGGGGGGCGGGAGTGGGAGGGGGTGGCGTGGTAAAACTTTGCCAGATCGTGGTGCCGTCCACCCCCCCACCACCACCCCCACACACACACATACATATACACTCACACATTTTTCCCCGCAGCTCCTTCCCTGCTCCCCTCCCAAGCCGCCTCCCATCCGTAGCTCCTTCCCTCATTGGCTGACTCGCGTACCACGTGACGCGTCAGCGCTGAAAAGCACAAGGAGGTTGTAGCTCCAGCAGGCTGACGCGTCACAGTACGCAGTCAGCCCTGCCGGAAGGAGGCAGCGGGACAAGGACCATTCGGGTAAGGGTCTGGTGGCCTGCGGCCGGCGGGTTTCGCAGCCTAACAGTGCACCAATTGTATCTTGTGACTGCCTGGTCACATGATCTTTCCCACAAAACTTTGCATCTTTGGTCCTCTTCTGCTGCACTGAATGTGTGGGGGGGAGGGGGAAAGAGTTGGGTGGAGTGTGTGAGTGAGAGAGAGGGGTGCGTGAGTGAGAGATATTAATAAATCATTTTGTATTTTGTCCCGGTTTGTCACTTAAAAAATATGGTAACCTTACAAATGATGCAAGATTATACAACCGCTTAAGACCTAAAAAAATATACCTGATTGGAAAGCGGGCGCCGGGGGGGGGGGGGAGCGCGAGTCTTAGGCCCACACAGGGCGCTTGCTTCCTACCGCTGCTCAGCCGGACGCCACATCGAGCGGGCGCCGGGGGGGGGGGGGAGCGCGAGTCTTAGGCCCACACAGGGCGCTTCCTGCAGCCGCCTGCACGCCTCACTCAGCAGGACGGCACATCGGGGGACCAAGCGGGCGCCGGGGGGGAGGGGGGAGCGCGAGTCACAGGGAACGGGGGGGGGGGGGGGAGTCACGGGGAATGGGGGGGGAGTCACGGGGAACGGGGGGGCCACCAGCCGAACCAGCAGGGGGACGGACGCACGGAGGAGGGGGGGGAAATGACCATACATAAATTATGACAATACATATGCCCACTGCTCTCCACCCCCCCCACTCCCCTTTCCCTCCTCCCCCACTCCCCTTTCCCCCCCCGCTCCCCTTTCTCCCCCCCCCAGCTCCCCTTTCTCCCCCCCCCCGCTCCCCTTTCTCCCCCCCCGCTCCCCTTTCTCCCCCCCCCGCTCCCCTTTTGTCCCCCCCCTCTCCCCTTTCTCCCCCCCCCGCTCCCCTTTCTCCACCCCCGCTCCCCTTTCTCCCCCCCCCCGCTCCCCTTTCTCCCCCCCCCCGCTCCCCTTTCTCCCCCCCCGCTCCCCTTTCTCCCCCCCCCGCTCCCCTTTCTCCCCCCCCGCTCCCCTTTCTCCCCCCCCGCTCCCCTTTCTCCCCCCCCCGCTCCCCTTTCTCCCCCCATTTCTATGATGATCCCCGGGAACAGGTGACTGGGACAGGGGCATTATCTAGGGCGTGGGGTTGGGCATAGGGGTAGGCGGTTGGCAGCCGCGGGGTTCCGACCCGTTCGCCGTCATCAGATTGTCCTGTACCACTGGACAGTGGTATCGCCGGTTGCGTCTCACCCTTCTCTGTCCGCCACTTACTCCGGGTCTTTTTAGTCGATCGGGAACCACCACCCGATCGCTGAGACGCGTGTCCTCTACTTCCGCTGGTTCCGCCACCTCCGCCGGAAACGCCGTCATCGCTGGAGTCGGATACGCTGCCTTCTTGGGATGGACCCCCATGCGGGATCTCTTCCTCCACGATTATGTCCGGAAGTCCGCCTGCGCCCACGTGCGCCGTCCTAGCCTGGCACGGCCTCTCCTCCTCTAGCGGTGGTATCGGAGCCTGACAAGGACAGGGACTATCCTTACCAGTCCGCAGGTTGGGCGTGGACCGCCCGTTGCCACTGGACCCGCCGGTCCCGAGAACAGCTGGGCTCCGCCTCTCCGGTCTCTGCTCCACCGGTGACACTCGACTCCTTCCGCTGTCACTCCCGGTAAGTGGTCTTTTTACTCCATTCCCTCCACAGGACACCGCCACCGGCCAGACCAGGGTACTGGTTAATTCCTTGGGCCCCTCGTCCGAGGGATCCGCACTAAGGGTACTTGGGGTCGCCGAGCGTGGCGACCGCCTTCTCTTTTCTCGGTCAGGGGCCTGACCGATCACTTCACGCTCTTCTGGGTCCGCACCCTTGGTCCATAGGGCACCGGGGGACTCGGCGGACAGCCTAGCCGTATTCCCCCCTGGGTCATTGGTCTGAATGGGCACAAATGTGGGCATCGGCCACAGGTATTGTGTGCCACACTGGGGACAGCGCGGCGCCGTGCCCATGGTGCCGCCGGGCAGCCTGCACTGCAGGCAGAGGCCCACTACTGTCTCCGCATCCCCTACGCGTATCACTAGTACCCCCCCCTGGTACTGCGTAGGGTTGAGTCGATACCATCCGGTTCACGTCTGGGGAGCAGGCCATTGTCTTGGTGGGAGCCACTTTTAACACTGGTCTGTTCTGGAAGCTGGTTTCGCGTGAGTGACCAACAGGGGTTGGGTGATCAGCCACTCCTTGATTCAGCTCTGCCCTCATCTGACACAATTGGAATCCACCCCCAAGAGTAGCGATTATGGGCGGGTCCCACAAGGGAATAGGATGTCCTTTAATTGAGGCCGCACCTCTTTCAGTCCTAGAGGGCGCGGCCACAGCTTTCGCGCCCTTATCCCCAACAGGGAGGGGTTCCTCTTTTGCCGCCAATTCCAGCCGTTTTCTTTCAGCCGCCTTGCGTGCAAAGTATCCTTCTTTTTTGCACACAATTTCAGCTGCCGGAACTACCTCTGGTAATTGTGCTGTCAGCGCACCAGCTCCTGGGCCCGCGGGATTCGTACCCATGGGGCATAGCTGGAAACCACTCCCCCTGGTTGATATTAGGGGAGGGTCCCATAGACTAATCGGTTGACTCAGCACTGGGGCTGAGTGAGTCACTGTCCATGAAGGTGCGGCCGCAGCTTTCGCGCCATACCCCCCATGCGGGCGGGGCTCTCTTGTTGGCGCCGCTTCTGGCCAATTCCTTGCAATCTTTGCATCCGCAGAATTGTCTGCAGTCGGCCCACGCGGTCTCCCAGGGAAGCGGGAGCCGCCATTTTGGGTCGCACTGTCAGTCTGATCAATGAATGAGGTAGCGTTCATCTGTTTGCAAGTCGACTGACAGTCACTCTCACTGTGTGAGCGCCTCCACCTCCTCCTGTTATAACAATGTCCTCAACACAGTCCTCCAGGGTAGCTCCTCGTTGTCCTAGACAGGACCAGAACGGGGCGGCCACGGCTCTCACTCCACTCCATAGCAGGCTCGTGACCGACATGTCGATAACAGCTGGTTCGTCAGTGGGGCGCACGCCAGGTGTGCTCTCCCCATCAGCCTCCGGTCGCCACTTTGGACTATCCGCACTGCGCGGATCCTCCATTCTTGCGGTCGCCATATTTATCTATTGTTTGTCCTGATTGTACATGGGGCTCCTCTCTGCGGGGCAGCCAACCACACCGGCACAATAAAGATTTCCCTGATGCACCACCATGTGTACCTAATGTAGGCTGGACTTGTGTATGCACTACCTCAGGCTAGGCTCACTCTCTCAGTGTCTGCTGTATCTCCTTCCTCGCAGTCTGTGCTCCCTACGGTAAGTGGTCTGGAATGGGCTAGAGTACTCTGGGGCTTCCATGCAGTACTGGGGCGTCTACCTATCTTGGTTAGCCTAGCGCAGACCCTCTCCAGGATTCCTGACCACGTTAACAGGCTATCCCTTCTGGCATCCTACCAACTAGCACTACCTCAAGGTGACTAGGACAGCTATAGCCCCGCTCCAAACCCCCAACTCCTTTCAGGCCCCTAGGTCGTCCCTGCGAACTGACAAACTCCATCAGCCCCCTGACTACGCCTAGGTCCGTCCCAACGCAGCACAAAGTGGCAGCAGACACTCTCCCTGTTTCCAAGTGACCTAGCAAAAGCCTGTCCTGTTGACAGGTCTATCTCAGCAGCGCCTCCAAATGTAACAGGTTTTCTGGACCGGCCTGACCCACCCAATCTCATATTGGCCCCTGTGGTCTAACCAGTCCCCATTACAGTGTGATGTCTGGTGGTGCACCTGTTGGCAACAGGACTCCTGAGTCTCCCGCATGATGTTGTGTTGGGGATTGCCAACCCAGACAGGCAGCTGAGGTAGTGTGCTTGAGTCCTACCTATATCCAGTGCAGCGCCTCCACCTCATCAGGATCCCAGCTTGAGCTTGTGGATGGTCCTGGTGAGGAACTCCTCTGTGGTGCTTCTCTCTGTGCAATTACTCCACACTTACACACGAGAGTATATTTCAACAGGATCATCTTTATTAGCACGGTGGGCCAACTGCCCTCCACAATGGGTGAATTTAGCCCTCCATTGTTCACCGTACTTCCCTTTGAAAGGTATAGTCCTCCTAATGTAGGGATTCCCTATCCCCGCAGGGATATCTCCCTGTGACCAGGTCCCTGGTCACAGTTCCAACACTGTCCTTCTAATAGCTTCTTAACTCTTCCTCCATAACTCAGCAAACACACTCTTATTCTCTACTCCCAACTCGCTAACTTTTGATCAGTGCTGTGACTTATGTATACTCTGGGGCTGACACAACTCTGACATCACTAACCGTGGAGTCAGAGCCTGTGACCACTCCCATCCATACATAGGGCACCTCACCAGGGTGTGAGGGCAAACCTCCATGATTACTGCTGGCATGCCCATAACTTACCAGGCCTTACTTTCAGCAGGAGAGATGACTGCAGCCATTTTACAGCATGGCTACACTACTTAGTAGCTTTAATTAAATATATAGCTGCTACTAAATTTTACACGTACAATGACGGTGTTACAATAATGGCTGTGCGCGCTTGTGATTGTTTTGCCTTATTTTCAATGTAGTGCCAAATCTTTCACTGACATTTAATACACTAAAATCACATTATTTGTTTTCCCTGGGTCATCTTTCAGTTTATTCTGAGGCACATAAAAACCTTTTTTTTGTAAACACCGATATACTTTGTGCTGAAACATGTAATGCTCCTTAAAGCTGCAGACCAAGCAATATCCTACGTGATTTTTTTTTAATATAAATCCTTTCTGTACTATGAGAAAATAATTGTAGCTTAAAAAAAACAACTCTGAATGACATTTTTAATCTTATACTATATTAGTGAAAGCACTGTATGTTTGCCTGCCTGGATGTCCGGTGTCCCTAGGGGAAATCTCATTGGTCCCTTGGGTCGCCCGCCCCCGCACACCTCTCATTGGCCTGAGGCGGAGTGACGGGCCACACACACACACACACACACACACACACACACACACACACACACACACACACACACACACACACACACACACACACACACACACACACACACACACACACAACACAGCAGCTCTATACACACACACATACACACACACACAGCAGCTCTATACACACACACACACACACACAACACAGCAGCTCTATACACACACACACACACACACACACAACACAGCAGCTCTATACACACACACACACACACACACACACACACACACAACACAGCAGCTCTATACACACACACACACACACACAACACAGCAGCTCTATACACACACACACACACACAACACAGCAGCTCTATACACACACACACCCTCTGTCCGCCCCCCTCCCTCACGTGCGCCGTCCTGCACTGGCTCCGGACGGGAAGCGCGGCCCTCCTACCCCAGCCGCTCCCTTACCTCCCCGGCGCTACCACCCGCTCAGGTAAGTCACTGTGCGTCCCGCCTCAGCCTCAGGCCCACTGCGCGTCCCGCCTCAGCCTCAGGCCCACTGCGCATGCCGCCTCAGCCTCAGGCCCACTGCGCGTCCCGCCTCAGCCTCAGGCCCACACACACAGGGCGCTTCCTACCGCCGCTCAGCCAGACGCCACATCGAGCGGGCGCCGGGGGGGGGGGGGAGCGCGAGTCTTAGGCCCACACAGGGCGCTTGCTTCCTACCGCTGCTCAGCCGGACGCCACATCGAGCGGGCGCCGGGGGGGGGGGGGAGCGCGAGTCTTAGGCCCACACAGGGCGCTTCCTGCAGCCGCCTGCACGCCTCACTCAGCAGGACGGCACATCGGGGGACCAAGCGGGCGCCGGGGGGGAGGGGGGAGCGCGAGTCACAGGGAACGGGGGGGGGGGGGGGAGTCACGGGGAATGGGGGGGGAGTCACGGGGAACGGGGGGGCCACCAGCCGAACCAGCAGGGGGACGGACGCACAGAGGAGGGGGGGGGAAATGACCATACATAAATTATGACAATACATATGCCCACTGCTCTCCACCCCCCCCCACTCCCCTTTCCCTCCTCCCCCACTCCCCTTTCCCCCCCCGCTCCCCTTTCTCCCCCCCCGCTCCCCTTTCTCCCCCCCCCCGCTCCCCTTTCTCCCCCCCCCCGCTCCCCTTTCTCCCCCCCTTTCTACCCCCCCGCTCCCCTTTCTCCCCCCCCCCGCTCCCCTTTCTCCCCCCCCCCGCTCCCCTTTCTCCCCCCCCCCGCTCCCCTTTCTCCCCCCCCGAAACCTTTACAACAAATACTCACCTATTGTTCCACGAGTTATAAATAATACTACCTATTACGCATTTACATCCCGGGCAACGCCGGGTCTCTCAGCTAGTGTATTATAAAATAACAAGCAAGCATGTTTTATTTCTATAGCAACCATTTACAAAGTCACATCCCCTTCCTCTGCTGAAACAGGCTCTGGCACACCCCTTTTTGAGCCCTGCCCTCTCTCAAAGGCTAAGGCCCGCTCCCTCAGTCAGCGCGCCCGCACTGCAGACAGGCGGTGCGCTGACAGGCAAATGACCGTGATATGCGGTCTGTAGGGAGCCGGGAGCCGGAGAGGGAGGGGGGCGGGAGTGGGAGGGGGTGGCGTGGTAAAACTTTGCCAGATCGTGGTGCCGTCCACCCCCCCACCACCACCCCCACACACACACATACATATACACTCACACATTTTTCCCCGCAGCTCCTTCCCTGCTCCCCTCCCAAGCCGCCTCCCATCCGTAGCTCCTTCCCTCATTGGCTGACTCGCGTACCACGTGACGCGTCAGCGCTGAAAAGCACAAGGAGGTTGTAGCTCCAGCAGGCTGACGCATCACAGTACGCAGTCAGCCCTGCCGGAAGGAGGCAGCGGGACAAGGACCATTCGGGTAAGGGTCTGGTGGCCTGCGGCCGGCGGGTTTCGCAGCCTAACAGTGCACCAATTGTATCTTGTGACTGCCTGGTCACATGATCTTTCCCACAAAACTTTGCATCTTTGGTCCTCTTCTGCTGCACTGAATGTGTGGGGGGGAGGGGGAAAGAGTTGGGTGGAGTGTGTGAGTGAGAGAGAGGGGTGCGTGAGTGAGAGATATTAATAAATCATTTTGTATTTTGTCCCGGTTTGTCACTTAAAAAATATGGTAACCTTACAAATGATGCAAGATTATACAACCGCTTAAGACCTAAAAAAATATACCTGATTGGAAAGTCACTAAAGCCTTTTTTTCTATCCAACATGATAGTTTTCTTCTTATAATGAATTAAGCTCCAATTTAAATATAAAAAAAGAATAACAAAATCTATGTTTTTACCTTAGATAGCAGGTACATCTAACTTCAAACTTCCTCCGACAATGACAGGGTGGTAAAAGTGCTATATTATCCTCAAATTATTCAGGAAAGGGTTTTCCTGAGCAACTCCATGATACGGTTTTAGAAAATGCACACATTTACTGTATATTTGGAGAAGCTTGTATGACTTTTTATTTGTACGACCTGCTATGCATATTTCCATCGCGTTCACACTTCAGGTAATCAGTTAATTCCTGGATGTCTGCTGCCCAGGGCTGAAAGTGAAAGGGCTAGAAAGCAATTATACAGACATGGCTGGTGAAGAGCAAATCCATAATGACTAAACTCTTAAAATTGGATCCTTAGTGTGTTCTGTCCCCAGCTGGGACATGAAACATCTGATGTCTCCGTTAATGAATCAATGAGGCATTTTACAGTGCAAAGCGTTTCAGGGTATAAATATCTCCTAATATTTACCTAAACCATTTTTTTTATTTAGCAGTGTGTGTGAAACACAGATTATGCCTTCGGTATCGCAGTGTATTTCATGTGGATAAAAACGACATTTGGATTGTCGCAGTGAGGGAATACATCCGACCCCTAATATACATGTTTTATTCACAGGCAGAAGTCGGATGTGCTATGCAAACCCATCTAAATCTAAAGAACTGAAATTGCAGTATACAAATCTACAACATACTGCAGGATACAGCATTTGTAGTTGAGTTTAATTCTAGGTCCCAGTGCTGGAGAAGAAATGAGCGCTGTTCAAATGATATATCAAAGTCTCCCGGCTACAACCCTGTGGCAAAACCCTTCACCAGACGGGGGGGGGGGGGGGAATGATCAACATGGGGCACTTTTTTGCTCCAGTTTTGAAGCCAGGAGACTTTGATGTATAACTCACAAAGGGACATTGGTTTATAAACAATTGTAACCCCTTGCCCGGGAATTGTACATGTCACGGACCCTTCTCTCAGCCAATGAAAGTATGGGTGCCAGGGTATCTACACCAATGGCAAATGCTAAAAATAAGATGGATCCATTGTCACTAAGTAGTGCTATTCCAGAACACACCTTACAGCTGGGGTGCGTAAACTGGGGGGGGCACGAGATTTTCTGCGGTGGGGGGGGAGGGGTGCGGCGCTTAGAGGCCCCATGCTCTTCCCCACAACATTTAAATTAAATGCTAGGGGGCGCGCGAGGCCTCCAACACCCTCTTACAGTACCTGCTCTCAGCCGGCTTCTGGCGACGCGTCGACGTTGTGACATCAAATTACCCCGCCAATGCCGGAGAAAAGGTAAAGGGGGGGGGGGGGGGCGAGCAGGGGGGAAGAGCAGACAGGGGATTGCAAAGAAAAAAAGTTTGCGCCCCCCTGCCTTACAGCATTCAACTGAGTGGGCTGTAATGGAGGAGTGGGAGAAAATCCCAGAAGCAGCGCTTCAGCAGGTGAGGTACATAGGTAATTGGTATAAGTGTATAACCAAGATGCGGAGAAATATGATGCGACTATGTGGAGTATTGGACCCAGTGCATTATAAAGCAGGAGTATGTCATAAGGTATGATGTCTTGGGTGAAAAATATCCAAAGCCTTGATGGCACTTCACAAGACTTTAAACTCTTACCTGCAGCACTGTTACCGGTCAGCAACTCCCCTTGGATCCATAATGGGGAGAAACAATACTCACTTCCTAAGTCCTTTCTCCATATGTGCGTGCATCACGCAGAGTGAGTGAACAAGAGCTTGGAATCCAGAGAGTGCAGCGGAGCACAGCTGAAGAATGGGGCCAGAACCAGCAGTGAGGGGTTAAAAGCATAGATTTATTAGTACATGGTATTGGGGGGGGGGGGGGTGAGCAGGGGGGAAGAGCAGACAGGGGATTGCAAAGAAAAAAAGTTTGCGCCCCCCTGCCTTACAGCATTCAACTGAGTGGGCTGTAATGTGTCTTCGGGCACCTGAAAGTGTGTTAGGGCCTAGCTACAGTTATCCGGTGTCCATTATTGAACCGAATTGTCCTGTATTTGGACACTGTCCAGTTAAATATTAGAGGTAATACTGGACATGTATGTGTCCGGTATGACCTGTGTGGACTTAGTCATCTGACTGGCTTGGGAGGGGGGGGGGCACAGAATTCCCCTTAGCAGGCAGAGAGCAGAGCTGTTGCTAGGGGGCTGGGCAACTTCCTACATCCTGATTGGCTGCATTCCCCAGAAGCAGTCATCCAGGAGGTGGTGTCAGGAGCCTGAGCGTGGGGCCAGGAAGAGAAGAAAACAGCATGGAGAGGTAGGAGGTGAGACAGTGGCGTAGCTAGACATGTGCGGGCCCCCGGGCAAAAGAAATTTCAGGGCCCCCTCATGTCTCTCTTCTCTCCCCCTTATTTCACTCTCTTTGCACTCTCTCTCTTTGCACTCTCTCTCTTTGCACTCTCTCTCTTTGCACTCTCTC
>NC_134485.1:407015965-407068465 GCF_040206685.1 Ascaphus truei | reverse complement strand
CCTCTCCCCTTTCCCAGTCTCTCTCAGGCTGCTGCTCCAGCCCCGCTCACTGACCGAGGCCCTGCCCATTCCCTCCCTCTGACCTTTCCCAGCCTGTCTCTTAGGCCTCGTTCAGGGTGCTGGCTTTGGAGGCAGGGCGTGCTTATGTGCGGACGGCCGTCCGAAACAATGTATTGAAAGTGAATTGTGGTTGTCAGGGTAGCAGCTGCCCCGTCTCCGAAGTACGGAGTTGACGCTGGCTACAGTTTCAATAACAACCCAAGTTGTTTTTTGAAGCTGCAGCAGCGTCACTGGTACCTCGGCAGCCAATGAAATCATTCTTGAGAATGATTTCAAGACAGCATCACCGATCCCTAAGCTGCTTTCTGTAGCCCCACATCCTCAACTCTTGAAAAAGTCTGCTGGGGATGATGTGCACACATCGCCCAGCAGACTGCCGCTCGCGCCCTCCAACTCATGCCTCTGGCACCCTGAACGAGGCCTCAGGCTGCAGCTCCAGCCCCACGCTGCACTGAGGCCCCGCCCCCTGACCTAGGCCTCAACCACCTACGGAGGCTCTGCAGAGGAAGGAATTTCCCCCCTGTCCTCCCTATGGCATCTCAGGGCCCCGCCCACCTGCAGAGGAAGGGATTTCCCTCTGTGCTTCCTTCCTGCATCTCAGGCCCCGCAATGTGCCACTGGCAGGGGGGGGCCCCCCCAAGAGTGCGGGCCCCCGGGCTTTGCCCGGGCTATAGCTGCGCCTAAGGGGGGAGTGTGTGTGGTTGTGTCGAGCGCGTCACACCTTTCACCATTGTGTCCAGTATTTTTGGAGAACTGCCTGGCAACCCTAGGCCTAAGCACCGCTTACAACTTTACAATGCCCGAGAACTGTTCTATAAAATGACCCTTTTCATTGTATAGCAGTAGAATTCAGCATACAGAGAGAATAATCGTTCCACTGCCAGAGGTGCGTCCAATGCATTCCAGCCACCCTTGCAGCAGTAGGGATGAGCAATCTCACACTGTGTATAATGTTTCCAGGAAATAGAATACTAATATAATAATGTTGTTTTACAATATATAATAACAATATTTGGGGAAAGCGTGATCTCGGCCAAGGATAAAAGTGTTTCTTCAACAAACGCAGTTATTATACGTCTTTGTAAAATTGCTGAATAATTATTCCCTTGCAAATAAACATCTGATTATTAAGTTGTTGCCTGGAAACGTTCATGATACTGGTGTACGCAGCCAAGAGAATCCATCATTCAAATTAACACACATCTCCCAGAATCTTTTAGCTCTTAAGAGAATATATTAAGTTTAATATTTCCTGTCACTCAACTCTTTGTACCACTAATATGCCATTATTTTATAATGGACTGCGCATGGTTTGCATATAAGCATTTATTTGCTTATATGGAAACTATACTTAAGCTTCCTTCATGAAGAAAAGACCAAAAAAGTAACTCAAAAGGTAATTAAGGAATATAGACAGGCGTTTGATATAATATGGAGTCCCCAAGAACCGAACAGAGCGAATTTCTGCTCCCTCCAGGGACTAACTGCACCGCAAAATTCTACCAGTTGTTTCCATCGGAGGAAACAATTGTTAAGTGGGTCAGCCTCACTCTGACATCACCATTTTCTATTGGTTGACGCCAGCTGCCATCTTTGATTATTTTTTTTCTTATTTTCCCAGAACACAACATGTAGTAGTTCGAGGCGCTGAAAATACCATTTCAGCTCCAGAGGATGCCACGGTTCTGACTGTCAGACAAGAAAAGACCACTATGGGCGGAAGCATTGTTAAATGCATAAAATCGGTCATTTCAACATATTTCAACCTGTAAAAAAAGAAGTAAAATGTTTCTCGGCTAGGTTTTTCCTGTCACCTTTTGGTGACTCAGATTAGATCCCCACAGGTGAGCAAACTATGATGTGATTGAGTTGAAGAAAGATTATATCCCATATTTACTAAATTGTGCTAATATGGTTTTAGTAAGTGAAAAGTCACACTTTTGAACGTCCTTTTTTCCTTCCAAAGCAAACTGTCGTCGCCATATTCTGTACAGCCAACTCGGCCCTGCAAATCCTGTCTTCTTGTATTAAAAAAAATAGGGAAAAAGGAGGGGGATAAAATGACGGTGGCTTTAAGGTGTCTGATCAGGTCTAAATCAGGGGTGGCCAACTCCAGTCCTCAAGGGCCACTAACAGGCCAGGTTTAAGGATATTCCTGCTTCAGCACAGGTGGTTCAATCAGTGTCTCAGTCAAAGACTGAGCCACCTGTGCTGAAGCAAAACTGATTGAGCCATATGTGCTGAAGCAGAGATTGAGCCACCTGTGCTGAAGCAGGGATATCCTTAAAACCTGGCCTGTTGGTGGCCCTTGAGTACTGGAGTTGGCAACCCCTGATATAGAACATAAGACCTGATCAAGCACCCTAAAGCCAGACTGCCACCAACATTTTATCCCCTTCCTTTTTTCCTTTCGCAACAGGAAAGGAAGAGGAATTTCCCTCTGGAGCCCTGGACACAGCTGGTATGACAGAATATGACAGGTTATTTACTAAAGTCTCCCGGCTACAAATCTGGGGCAAAGTGTGTGAAAGAATTGCACCAGATGTAGCAAAGGAAAGACTACCATTGCTTTTAATGGGATTCCTTTTCTTTGATGAATATGGCACTGGTTTTTTTTTTTGCACTGGTTTTGCAGCTGGGAGATTTTAGTAAATAGACCCCAAGGTGTCTTATGGATAGGGTGACCATATTTGTCCCAGTTTTAACGCATTTGCGCAGCCGCCGCTCGCTGTGTGAACGGCGTGCGTCAACTGCGCATGCGTGATCGGCACTCGCCGACTGCACCAGCTTGAATGGCGTTTGCCGGTCGCTCATGCGGATGCGCAGTCGGAGCTTGCCGGTCTCACATGCGCTCAAGCAGCTGGTAAGTGCCGATCGCTCATGCACAGTTCATCAAGCGCTCCTCGTGCATACGTCGTCGGCGCTCGCCAGGGGGATACAAAACCAAGACAGCACCCCAAAAAGTCAGGACAGAGCCCTAAAAACCAGGACTGTCCCAGCTAACCTGAGACATCTGGTCACCCTACTTATGGGAAATAGCACTGCTTAGTAAATATGAGCAGAGGTCTCTCCATTCTCCATCACAATGAGGTTTCACATACCCGCAATTCAAAAACAAACTAACGGAATCCAGCTGGTGCTCACGTGACATCGCTAATCAGAAAAATGTGTATTGCATTGGCTCTAGTAAGTGAAAAGTCACACTTCTGAACTCGTCCTTTTTTCCTTCCAAAGCAAACTGGCATCGCCACAGTCTGTACCGCCAACTCGGCCCTGCAAATGCCGTCTTCTAAACAGATTTGCTGATTACATGAGTCCCGAAGTGTCAAAACGTTTTACAGATGAGTTTATTCTAAATTCCATTAAAACAGGAATCCTCACAAAAAATAAATATTCTTTTTTTTCCCCTAATATTTTTTTATTGAGTTTTCAGAACAGAGATATACAGATTTTAACATTGCAGGGGGAGCATAATACAGTATACATATGTAGCACATATATCCCCACCCTTTGTGTGGTACGTGTCTATGGTGTACGTGTGGTGCACTACCTGTGGCTCACAGGAGGTCCGAGCCTCCGCTGCAGGGAGCCTGGGGTGGATTCTGGAACGATCTTGGTCAGCGCCTCCACCTGTAACAGATCCTACTATGTGGATTTTCCCATTACAGGACCCATATACATATATAAGCATACACTCACACAATGAATACACAGGGTAACACAGAATAACAGTTTACTGATAGTAACTTATATATTGGCTACTGGTTACAGCTACCCACTTGCCATGCATGGCTGTAACTTGCCCACCAATGTCCCCACAGTACCCGATGAGGTCCTCGGGCACTCTACCACATAAATGGTACCACAAGGTGTGATCAGTTCCGTCACTGTACAGTGTATGTTGGTGGACGTGAGGAAATAAAGAAAAAAGGAAAACCGGCGCCTTACGAGTTCTTTTAGAAGTTCTTTTAGAGCTGTCTGTTGGTGAAGGAAGACATGCAGTTGATCCAGGCTTGAAGTTGAAAAAAAACGCCGTTCCAGGAAGTCCCGCCTTCCAGTCACGTGGCATCCGCCTGGAGGTTCCGCCCCTTAGTGACGCGGCATCCACCCGAGGCAGGGGAATCACAGGAAGGCGCTTCGGTTACCACAGCAGTGGATGAGCAGCACGGCGTTTATCTCCATTGCCTGTTACAATTTGATATCTTGTGAGTAGGGTCCTAATTTTACCCCATCTGGACCTGGCGATTTTCTAGTCTTCTGGAAACCTTCATTTATGTTGTTTTATTAATTTAGCTTTTTATCACTATTAGCCTTGCTATTGTTTGTTCAGTTTGTCTGTCTTGTTTTGTCTTGTCATTTAGTGTTTTGGGCTCTCATGTCAGTTATATTAGTTTGACATACTGCACCATAATTTTGTTTGTTTGTTTTTTCTCCACATAATCCTCATGCACGGTGGGAGCTGCACAGCAATTCTTCCATCGTTTTTGCTACAGAGGACTTTATTGGGACTTTTATGATATCGTTTTGGACTTTCCATACCATTTTGAACTCGTAAGGCGCCGGTTTTCTTTTTTTCTTTATTGCTTTCGAGTGTCTGATTGTACAATCAGTACTCTCCTGGCGGCCTAATTCCACCCAGACCAGGGTTCATTATTTATTTTATATATTATATTTTATTATTTATAGCGCTGATTTCACACTGTCTTTTTTCTTTGCACGTGAGGAAGGTACCTGCCGGGTGTGTCCACATAGGGCGCACTGGCTTGGTCTTGAGAGGGATGGGGTCCATGGACCCAGTACTGCAACCCGCGAAGCCTCTGCCTCTAGTTGGGTGGGTCCCGCGTGGATGGTACCACCGTAGAAATTTCTTTGTATGGTGTTTGGGCAGGAGACCGCCGGTTCCTGTCTGTGTCCCTCACTCACTATGGTACTACAGGGGGCCGTGTCCCTGTACTATGGGCCGGTCCCTGCAGCAACCACAAGCTGAGGGGAGTCGAGGCCTAGGGGAAATCTGGCCTAGTGCAGAGGGTCACTGACCCCTGCACATATACCTCTTACCCCTATCCTGTCCCAACACCGACTGACTGCATGGTCTGAGCGCGCGAAAAGTATCCAACTGGTAGCAGGGGAATCTGGCCTTCCGATTGGCTCCCTGGCGTCATGTGGCTACAAGCCCCTAAGCCTTCTGGGGGCTGTAGTCCCTGCGGAGCCTTCCCTGCCTGTCAGCCGCGCTTGCGCAACTTGTAATGGCCGCCGGGTCGAACCTCCGCACATGCGCGATGGCCTACAAGATGGCGGTGCCCTGTGAAGGGAGCCGCTGGGAGTATCCGTCGATGCGCTCGCCTGCGCACCCACTGCCTGTCCCGCATCACCCCCGGCACCCGCTGGACATTGACACACACCTCCGGTTGCACCCGCAGCTGCCGCGGAGGTAAGGGAGGGGGGGTCACTGGGAGCCCAAGGGGCCCGGGGCTACACATAGTATACTATGCCCCTGAAGTACCATAGAGAGAGGCTGCATGACACAGCTGCATCCTGGCCTACGGTGGACTGGGTCCAGATTACCCCTTCTACTGATAGACTCTCTGCTAGGTGGCTCCGTCCATGTGGGACACCACCCACTGTAGAGGTGGAGGCTTCGCGGGTAATGTCACCGGATCCGTGGATCCCATCTTACTCCATCGGCATGTCCTGGTGCTGGGGCACCCGGCAGGTACCTCACCACGTGCACCAACTTTACACTCTAGTGGGGCAGCGCTGTCTCACACACTCGGGCCAGTGGCTTTTTGTGAATACCAGGGTGGTTCGGTGCCCAAGGGCCCCTAGGTACTTTGGGACTGTTTATCAAGTGGGGGACATACAGTGTGTGGGAGGGTACGGTCGTGCGTGACTGAGTGGTTGTGTATATAATATATCTGTGCAGTAAAACTGTTATACTTACCAAGGTGTGTTTTGTTGCATGGGGTTCCTGTAACGGGGTCATTCCACATAGTAGAATCCGGTACAGGTGGAGGCACTACCGATTATCTATTCAGGTACAACCCAGGCTCCCAGCAGCGGAGGCTCAGACCTCCTATGAGCCGCAGGTAAAGCACCACACATACCGCAGTCACCATATCTCCCAGGGGGTGGGGGAAAGTGCGCTACATATACATATATACAGTATAGTAATTTAATACTATACACATATATATAGTAATGTAATATTATACATACTGCTGCGGCCGAGTTTATTCGAGCATTTGCCCGTTCTCGGCCGCAGCAGTAACCTGGCGCGCGCCGGAGGGTGCCGGGCGCGCGCCGAAGCCTCGGAGGAGAGGCCCGCCGATCGGGGCTTCCCCCTCTCCTTACCGGGTCCACCGGGTCCCCCGGAACGTCCCGCCGCCGTCGTGACATCCACGCGACACCAGGGCTCCCTCGGGGAGCCCTGGGCACGCGTACAGGCGGCACAGGCACCCGATGATGCGTGACCGCGCATCGGTGATGCGCGGCACGCTGAGGGAGTGCGGCTCGCAAGCCAGGACATTTCCCGGCTTGCGGAATGAGCCGCACTCGGATAAAGTGTGCCGCCTGTGTATGTAGCGGCGTATCCCCTGGCTACTATTCTACCCAATGGGCTGGCAGTAAACCCTGGTATTCACAGGCTTGCCAGTAGTTGGTATGGGGTTTTTCCCTTCACCTTGGTACTGCACTTGAGTGACAGCAGAGGGTGGCCCATCCTGTTGTAGCTGGGTAGCCTTCTGGTTGTACTTAAGGGCAGGACCGCCCTAAATTTGGAGGTTGTTCCTTCCCCCTCAGGAAGGAAGGTCACATGTCTGGGAACCTGAGAATGGGACCTACCCATGTGCTCTTCCCTGCGGGGAGGAGTGAGTGTGCTCATACCTGTGCCTCCGCTAGGGAGGTGGGGAAGAGCTACTGTAGGAAGGCTGCGGGTGCCCTTGGCCTGTAGTGACAGTCCAGGGACCATCTCCAGTGATAGCTGTGAGCCAAGAGACTGCACCCGGCAAACGACTGCCTAGTAGCTGTGTATTACTGCAAAGGCTGTAGTAATAAACCGTTCCAGTTTGCAATATACCTGCGGCCTGGTGTGTGATCTAACTGGGGGGAGAGTTACAGTTCTACCGTGGGAGATCGCGTCCATATTCCTGGAGCCTACGGCAGATGGAGATGCTACACCGCTAAGTATTATGTGGGGTATGGACACCAGAAGCCTGTACCTGTGTCCCAAAGTAATCGCGGACGACTCAGCCCTCTTGTTACTGTACCAGCAGGTATACACCACATACACCCTGTAATGGCACCTATCTGCGATTCGGGGAGGTCGGGGCGGAGAAACACCATTACACATATACAGTATAGTAATGTAATACTACGTGTATTACTACAGTGAAGCGCTATGTACATTAATGGCGCTATATAAATAAAGACATACAATACTATACATATATACTGTATAGTAATGTAATACTATACATATATATATAGTAATGTAATACTATACATATATATAGTAATTTAATACTATACATATATATAGTAATGTAATACTATACATATGTAGCAGGGTCCCCCTTGGTCCCTCTTACTGGCGTTCTGTCGCAAGGACCTCCGCTCCATGTGCAGGGAATGGCAGGGGCGAGTGCGTTGCCGGGGGCTCCCGGCGACATCAGCTACAGGGCGCCGCCATGTTTATTGTGTTTGCGCATGTGCGAAGGCTCGCGCCTGCGCAGAAGTGTCAAGGCGGCCATCTTGCGATGGCCGCAGGATTGCGCATGTGCATAAGGTGGCCAGTGGCCATTACAGAAGTGCAGGGCTTCCCAAAGTTTGCGCAAGCGCAGGTAGGGCTAGCGGCGGCCATTAAAAGTTTGCACAGGCACAGTACCCATAGCGCACACGTTCTTAATGTTAAAGAGGCCCTTGGGGAACTCAACTCCCAGCAGCCCCAGGGGCTGAAGGACATGTGATACAACAGCAGCCAATAGGGCTTAGAGCTTCCCCTGCAGAGAGTAGATACATTGTATGGACAATGTGCAGGAAGGCAGTCATACTGAGGAGACAGTGGTGGAAGGAAGGGGGGGGCAGAGAGCTGCGAGCGTCTGCCCTAGGCCAGGAGTACCCCGGGCTAGAGTTGAGGCCCTGAGTTCCCCACAAGTGAGGGTGGGTGTTCATAGGGACAGGCCCTTAGGTTAGGACCCTTGGCCCTTCAGCTGTGTGCTAGGCAGGGACCGAGTGATAATGTCTGCTGCAGTTGCTTAGTGCAGGGACAGACAGAGAGAGACCCTGCTGCAGTTGCTTAGTGCAGGGACAGACAGAGAGAGACCCTGCTGCAGTTGTGTAGTGCAGGACCCAGTATAGTGTCTGCTGCATGTCCCTGTATGCTGTGTTGCTGATCCAGACTGTCCTTATGGTGGGACGTCCGGCTGGACCCCATCCTACGCGGAGGTACAGATCAGCTCTGGACTAAGCGGATCCGGTACACCCTCTGCGAAGACACCCAGGTGCAGGGGCACCTGGGCAGGTATTTACACCCTTCCGCACGTGCACCAACGCTACCTTGCTCCTCACATGTGACAGGCCTGTTCACACACTTGGGTGGGCTTGGACTCTTTGGACACGGGGTTGGGAAGGGGTTAAGAAGGTTACAGCCCAGTTAGGGGCAAGGTTATAGCCGCCACCTAGTGTCAGAGGGTGGCCTATATACTGTTGTGTATTGCCTGATGTATGTGTTATGTTATATTCTGCATATAGTAAACGGTTATACATATACTCCTGTGTATGAGTTAATTTGAATGTCTCCTGCGAGGAACAACTCCCGCTCTGCTGGGAGCCATCGCAGGTGGAGGCGCTGCACCATATAGTATTGTTCCAGAGGATACACCACAGGCTCTCACTGGCGGAGGCTCAGGCCTCCTGTGAGCCTAACAGGTAAAGCACCACACCGGGTAATACATAAAGATTTCTCCTCACATGCACCCTATCTGCGATTGGGGGTGGGGGGGAAACTGTGTTACACATATATACATATACATATAGTAATGTGATTGTGTTTGGACATATAGTAATGTGGTCTAATGTTGCCCTCCTTGGCAACATTAGACTAGGGGTGCTCAACTCCAGTCCTCAAGCCCCCCCCCCCCCAACCAGTCAGGTTTTCAGGATACACTGCTACAGCAAAGGTGGCTCAATCAGTCCCTGCTTCAGCACAGGTGGCCCAATCAGTGGCTCAGTCTTTGACTGAGCCTCTGATTGAGCCACCTATGCTGAATCTGCGATATCCTGAAAACCTGACCTGTTGGGGGGGTGGGGAGGGGAGGCTTGAGGACTGGAGTTGAGCACCCCTGTATTAGACAAATGTATATTGATTTAAGCCCAGGTCCAACAGCGTATCATCACAATCCAAAATCAATGTTTTTTTTTGTATGAAACACAGGTACCTTCTTTCTTCTCAATAATAGTCTGATACTTACAGTATGGAAACAAATATATCGTAACCAGATCAGTGAACGTAAAATGTGGTGTGTTTATGATGGCGGCGAGGAGACAGTGTCGGCAGCCATCTTAAGTGTCTCCCACAGAAGATAATTGCCATGGATTTTCAGGATTCTTTGTACTTTTGAAAAGCAAAAACCGATGTTCTATTAAAAACAGAATTCTGCGTTGTATCTCTTCTTCAAAACCACATAACGTAGATGTATCCGTCAGGCAGAAAAACATTCGTTTGTTCGGGAAGAAGTAGAAGCCGTTTTATATGCTGCTGAAAAATGACAATACACGCCGATATATTGGGGGTTGTACAGCATACAATCAGAATGTAGGACGCATAGCATAAAATGTGAGATAAAAGGTTTCATCAGCAATATATGCTTTTCGTTAATATCAATAAGGAAGACGCATACTAAATATATTGACTATATTTAGTTAAAAAAATGTTGTTTTTTTTTAATATCACGTAAAAGTGAATATCCATAAAATTCCTAAACTGGCCTACAGTGTATTAAATATTCCTCCAGAGTTGAAGGGGTTAGCAGCCGCCCTATTTTACCAGCTGTCCTAGTTGATAACATGTTTTTAGAAGGGCCAAGAAATGTGGGATTTAAAGGCCACCAGATGTTCTGAAAAAAAGGAAAAAGGCAGCTGAAAAAGGTGAAAGAAAAGCAATAACATGAATGAATTTAAAACACAGAGATATAAGGCTTTGCAGTGTTACCAACACTGGGACATTGTTAGCCCAGCTGGGTGCCAAGGATGGGAACAAAGCCCCAGTGTTCTCCTTTCAGCATAAATCTTTTTTTTTTGCTATGCTGAACCATGGAAAAAAAGGCAGAAAAGGGGAATTTCGAAAAGTACTTGCAATGCAAAATTTACTTTGAAAAGAACATATTTCTGCACTGCTTACCAACAGTGATCATGGATCTGAACACCCCCCACGTGCCCCCGTTCTCTGAAAAAGCAATGCCTTTCAGAAACATGTGTAGTCTAGGTACTGCCCACACCTGGGCTAAGACCTGGGACCCTCCCCTGGTACCAAAAAGGGGTTGTAGCCCAAAGTCAAAGTAGTTGAAGAGTAGTTGTTGAGTGTTCTCTGGTTGCGGTAGAAGTGTGGATCCAGGGCTCTGGTTCACCTTCTATCCCTCCCTCGGGGGAGTGGGAGCATATCTCCCATTCTCCCTGATGGAGTATGGGGTATAAGGAGAGACTTCTGGGGCCTCAAGCTCCTGGGGCTTACTGCAGGGACACAGAGAAGAGGTTGCTGTGTATGTCAAGATGCTGTTGATATATGCTGTGAGACCAGAATAAAGACCACTGTTATGTTTTACTCCTGCCTGAGGCTACAGTCTTTCGGGGGGAGGGAAAGAGCAGGGCTGTCTGTTGGCGCTCTACGATATGTGTCACGCGGACCGGCGTTGCATTAAAAGGGTCACTGCCGTGACTATATATTCTGGATTGAGGAATTGGGAGCGGGTTCCCTAGAAGCGGCTGCCGAGGAGGAATGGCGCGGTCCCAATTCTGACCCAATATGTGACTATGTGTACGAGACGCAAAGATATGATATAAACTAGGCACTAACATAGATATATAAATGTAAATATGTGAACAAATGCACACACCAACATTGTCTGGTAAAGGTAGGGAAGAACAGCTTACTGACCTAGTCAGTATAAATAATCAGATATTGAATCTATTTGTCATCACAACGGGACACCAGAGCGCCACGTGATGCACCGCGTCACGTGATGTGGATACGTCACGTAGCCTTCCGGTTGGCATGGCATATTGGTAGCCATATTGAGAAGAGTTGCAGGGTGAAGATGCATGGTGGCAACCCAGGGTGTGGGGTGGCTTGTATGTATTTAGGGGGCGGGGGGAGTTTGGTATGTATTTTTTGGGGGGGAATTGTGTGAGGGGTGGGGTAATTGATGGAAGGTGGGTGCAAGTGAGAGGAGAAAGGGGGTGATGGAGTGAGTGGGGAAATGAGGGAGTGAGACGGAGGGGAGAGGAATATATGGGAAGAGGGTGGAAATAGAGGGGGCTCGTGAATGGTGAAATGCGGGGGGAAGGGGGACTCGCAATATTGCTGACATGGGGGAGGGAGGCCGTCACGGTGGGGGGGAAATTTGTCTACGGCCGTGTATGTGTATATGTGTGTGTGTGTGTGTGTGTGTGTGTGTGTGTGTGTGTGTGTGTGTGTGTGTATTTATATATAGGAATGGCGCTGTCCCAATTCTGACCCAATATGTGACTATGTGTACGAGATGCAAAGATATGATATAAACTAGGCACTAACATAGATATATAAATGTAAATATATATATATATACACGCACACACAGGCCAGTGCAGGTATGAGTCTGTATATGTATTCACGAGTGCAACCTCTATTATGGCTCCTGCAGATCCTTGGTACCACAGTGCAACACTGCAGTACCATCACATACCGTAGAACGGAATAGGCACAGAAAATGTAACCGCTCCCATATTTCATTTGGCAGTGTTTACAAAGTAATTTATTTAACACTGTCGGATTTGTGTAAAAAGGCACTACTAGTCCCGGAGATGACTCAATCTCTCAAGCATGTGATTACAAGTGACGGGCAATTTTTGGGGCGCGGATTTGGATCCGCCGTGGATCAGCCGGTTCCTTTGGTCCGTGGATTTCAGGAGATCAGTCTCAAAAATGTCGATTCACCTTTTGCTGATTTATTTATTATAACACCGACAATTCATTTGCGGATTCCGCAATCCGTTGCCGGATTTTACGGATGCAATCCGTGGATTCAGCAATTCGCACGCGGATTTGCTCAACCCACGGCGGTTTTGAACGAATCCGTGCGGATTGAAACGGTAACAATCAGTCTGCGAAGTTTACACGGCGGAACGAATTTTGAATGGCAAATTTGCACAAATCTGGGAAAACGGATTTGGGCTAGTTCCCCCGTCTCTAGTGATTACTACTGGTTTATCTTGGTCCCTGGTGGGACTGCAACATCAACCATTTGAGAAGTGCAGAGCAATACAGGCATACCCCGCATTAACGTACGCAATGGGACCGGAGCATGTATGTAAAGCGAAAATGTACTTAAAGTGAAGCACTACCTTTCCCCCACTTATCGATGCATGTACTGTACTGCAATCATCATATACGTGCATAACTGATGTAAATAACGCATTTGTAACAGGCTCTATAGTCTCACCGCTTGCGCACAGCTTCGGCACAGGTAGGGAGCCGGTATTGCTGTTCAGGACGTGCTGACAGGCGCATGCGTGAGCTGCTGTTTGCCTATTGGGCGATATGTCCTTACTCGCGAGTGTACTTAAAGTGAGTGTCCTTAAACCGGGGTATGCCTGTACTCAAAACGACTTTGTGCTGCAAACAAGAGGACTTTGGGGGGTTTAATAAAAGGTAATGCACATTTAACTGATCAGGACCAAGAATATTGTACCACAGCAATGTGTTAGCCAATTGGAAATAAATTAAACCCATACTGTATTATGTTATTTTGTTCATATCTCTCCTGTTTTTAAACCCTACTTGGCATTTAGAAGCCAATACAATTCCATGCTATTGAGATAGTGGCCAATAATGCTGCCCTAAATGTTTTGATTACCACCTGATAAGGACAAAGTCACTGTTGTTTTTTTTTAAAGATGACCTCGGTTCGGTGTCTGAATTCAATCATCGTGCGCAGTAACTGTGCTGAATGTTTATTAAATGTATCCAGTCTGGCTCCACCCTCGTATGATCTTGCTATTTTGCCATTGCAAATATTTTAATGAAAAGCAGCTGGCCAATACAAAGTGGAAATCCTCAGCCTCTACCAAGGAGGGGGTGAACCAGCGCATCAATGCTTAGTTTTGGGAACATATTCTATGCTTTACTATTAATTACGTGAGTAGCTAAATATACACTCTGTATTTAAGAGTATTCCGAAGTACTGTACACAAGTACGTAGCACTCCTGCAAATGCAAAAAGAGACCTTGGAAACTCCAGACAGATAATTACTTACATACCTACACGCATTTAAAAACTCTCAGCAATCTGGCATGCAGCTGATAACATCTCAGAAGAGTCGAGAAACCTCTAGCATGATGTCACCTCTTTACTGACAAACACGCAGAAATGCATTGCTCGGCTGTGTAATGCCTTGAAAGGATTACCCTTTTACGACTTGCTGGCTCTACGAGGCTTGAAAATACTCTTGCAGCTTCTTTAACAACGGATAAAATTAGCATTTTATTCTTGCACCGTAATGCCAGGGCGTCTGGTAAAGATGCTAAAAATTCATATAGCACCACTACTCTAGTTTGAGTATTGTACTCATTTTCTTAATTAAAAACACTCTAATAATTATTTGGTCTTTTGCCAGAGATTTGCAAGCCTAAGGACTTAATCATACAATGTGACGGCACATGAGAACAACTTGGTCTACCTAGTCTGCCCATATTCATATCTGCTGTGAAACCTCAGACCCAATTTGATACTTAGCTTTCTTTTATATTTAGGATAGCCGTATGTCTATCCCAATCATTGTTTAATTCACTTACTGTATTAGCATCTACCACAAGGCTAGTACCGTAAGGGAACTCAAGGCTATTCCACGAATCCACCACCCTTTCCATGAAGAAGTCCTTCCTCACATTCCCCCTGAGCCTGCCACCCTCTGAGCGTGACCTCTTGTTCTCGCATTTCTCTCTCTCTGAAATATCCTTCCCTCGTGTACCTTCTTGAAACCCGTTGCATATTTGAAAGTTTCCTTGATATCCACTCCTCTCTCTTATCTCCTCCAATATGTACATGTGAAGGTCATTTAGTCTTTCCTAGGTTTATAATGTAGACCAGGGGTGGCCATCTCCAGTCCCCAAGAGCTGCCAACAGGTCAGGTAATCAGGATATCCCTGCTTCAGCAGAGGTGGTGCAGTCTTTGACTGAGCCCCTGATCGGGCCACCTGTGCTGAAGCAGGGATATCCTGAAAATCTGACCTGTTGGTAGCTCTTGAGAACTGGAGTTGGCCAACCCTGATGTAGACCGTGCACGATTTTAATAGGCCTTCTTTGCACAACCTCTCATTTATTTATGTCTTTCAGGACACATGGTCTCAAGAACAGAACACTTGACTCTGGGTGAGATCTTACCAATGAGCTTTCTGCTGCAGTCACTTTATACCACTTTGATTCCTTAAAGGATATAGGGTACTAAATGAAACCTTAAGCATTATGGCCGATTTTAATGGGCAATGATTTGGTAGCCCCTCTAGCACTGAAGAGGTTAAACTGTTTGTTAAACACTGTGATTAGCATTCAACGTGCTGAAGAATCAATATACTAAATCAATAGGCATCTGAATGCATTAAAAAGCGGGTCAGGAATGTGTCTAGAAAATGGTATTTTCATTGTGCTCCTGGATGGATGTGATGTTTTCTAAATACATTGGTATATAAAGCACATAGAAAATGAAAGCAAAGTGTTGATGCACATGGTTACTGTCACAGCGCATTCTGAGCTTGGCTTTATCCAGACATGTCTGATGTCTTCCAACAATGTACTGACATCCCTGAGCATGTGAAGAATGTGCCCTCTTGCATATTTTACAATAGACATGATAAGTACATACAGTAGGAACTTTCTAAATCAGTATGTAAAGGGGAATCAAGTAACTAGCATCTACTGAGAATATGAAACTTCTTTGGATCCAAATATAACAGCAATTATTAAAATATCAACTTTTTAATCACCTTGCTAATGACCTCATTGATGCTAAATGAATTTCAACAATTTTGTGCACATATATAATTATTCTATTTTATTAGAAGGGCCGTGAATATCTTGCTCTGAGCTGCGTTGCCCATCTGAGCACTGCAATGCCTAATTGGAGTTTCCAGCATGGAAGGGGGTAAGGAAATATATTTGATATATGAGATATATTGAAAATGATATATATACAGAACCTTCTTTAAAATCAACCTCAACACATTTTTGCAGAGGAGATATTGGAAACGTCTTAAGAACTAGTACAAATGGGATCATTTAAACATTGCTGCACAGCAACATTGATGCACAACTCTTAGCTGCAAACTAGGACCAAAAACCAACCGTTGCCACTCAGGTTCAGAAACTGGAGTTAGCAGCACTGTGAGTTTGTGAATAAAAAGTAATGGCACTGTGGATTGGTCTATAAAACAAAAGCTTTGGTACTATGGGATTGTAAATTAAAAAGGGAAACTTTGAGATTGTAAATAAAATGTGGTGCTATCCCATACCTCCTAGAATCATCAAATTTTTTGCCCACAGCCAGAAGGTTATGCAATGAACTGTGCTGTGGGCCATCTAGTCACAAAGGGGGCAATAGTCCTTTATAAGTGTTAGTTAATCTATACATAGATTATTTAAGGCTATGCCTTTATCTGACTAAATTACTTTGGGTTACCGGAAGCATAGGGTGCATTCCAATGTAGCATGTGACAGTGAGTGCAGGCTGTAACCAATCACTGACAGATTAGAAACAGAGAATGTGACGGCAGATAAGAACCTCTTCACCCACCTAGACTACCCATTTTCCTATCTGCTGTACAACCTCATACCCCCTATGTGATCCTTGGCATTCTCTCATATTAAGGATTTAGCCTCATGTCTATCCCAAGCATGTTTGAATTTCCTTTCTGTATTAGCCTCTAGCACCTCTGTTTGGAGGCTGTTCCAGGAATCCACCACTCTTTCCATGAAGAAGTACTTCCTCACATTCCCCCTGAGCGTTTCACTCTCCAGCTTCCGAGCAAGACCTCTTCTTCTAGCACTTCTCTGAAATATACCTCCTCCTGCACTGGCGTTGAAACCCTTTATGTATTTGAAAGTTTCAATCATAAGGCGCCCTCTCTTCTCTCCTCGAATTACTTGCAATAACCCGTGTGTGATTACACAGCCAGTTCCACTAGTCGGGGGGCCCAAGACATAGTGTCTATGTCATGCTCAAAGGGCTTGTTTTTTTCCGGGTTAGATTTTCATAGAGGGCAGGGTGTGATCTAACCAGTGAGGAAATGGAGAAGGAGGATCCTTATTTAGGGATTCCAGTTTTAGGTTTTCATAATCTTGAATTTTGTTAGTTAAAACCGATTAAAAACCGGAAATTAAGCACAATGTCTTCGTTAAGAGTTCCACCTCTTTTACCAGCCCAGCCACAGGTAGGAGACAAACGCAACAGACGGGGAGTATAACAACTGAAACAAAGTGCACCGATAAAAAAACTTAATTCAACATTTTTGTTTTCTTTGATAAACACAGATTTTTTTTTTAATACAATGAAAACATCGGTTAAACCCCAAAAATAAGCACCAATTTTATAAAAAATAAAACACAGAAAATTAGAATCCTTATTAACATTGCAAGTTATCTGAGAAAACTTTGCTCAGAACATTGCTCAGCTCAGGGGTGAGCAAACTTTTTATGCCGAGCCCCCCTTTTCATCCATAAAATTTCTCGGGCCCCCCCTGCCTGATGTAATCAAAATCACATGGAAAAAAAAAAAACTTTATTAAACGGTATACAATATAAATCCAAATATGTTTAAATACTTACATATTTCAACAGCTCGCGCTTGCAAAATTAGGGTGCGTCCACGCTGCCGCTGAGAGCGGTGACATCACCAACTCTCCAAGCATGAGCACAGGGTGTCCTGCATAATTTTGCAAGCGTGGATCGGGGCTATTTGTGTGTGTGGCTGTGTGTGGCTGTGTGTGGCTGTGTGTGTGTGTATTGACTGCTGCTGAGCGCACATCAAAGTAAATTTTGTTTGTCTCCCCAAGCGCCAAGCTTGGGAGAGCGTACATGCACAAAGGCAATCCTTTGGGGGGGCATTCATCCACCTCTTTGCTACCTCCCTTCCCTCTCCCCCCCCCCTTTTTTTCTTCCTTCCCCTCCATGCTTTTTGTCTTGCTATCCCCATTGACATCCAAACTCCTACCTACAGTATTATTTATTTTTTCCCGTTTTCAATGTTGTGTTTTCACAGTTTTTTTACATTATTTCTGTACATTCATAGTATGATTGATATAGTGGCAGCCTACCCTTTCACCTGCAGAGGATCGCAGCGAAGCAGGTTGCCAGCGGAGGAGAGCAGGAACACAGCGCTATTGCAGGGCAGACACTGAAGGAGGGGCGTTTGACTTCACCGTGCTCGGGTGAGCTCCTCCCCGTACCTCCGAAGCCCCTGCGCGTGCGCTCACACCATCACGTTGCCGCCACCTGCACTATCCTGTTCAGCCACTCGCACACATCTTCGGTTGCCCGCCTGTGCGCATCTTCTTGGCCGCCTCTCGTGCTCAGCGTCTGCCGGCCCATGCACCCAGTTTTCGTCGCACGCCACCTGCGCCCCCTAAATAATCTTGCGCCTCATTGCCCCCCCAGTTTGCGCACCACTGCATTACAACACACACTCTCTCAATCAATCACCACATACATACACTCACCACATACACTCAATCACCACACACACACACACTCACCACATACACTCAATCAATCACCACACACAACTCAATCCCCCCCACACACACACACTCAATCCCCACACACACTCAACCCCCCCCCCCCCACACACACACAATCCCCCCCCACACACAAACTCAATCCCCACACACAAACTCAATCCCCACACACACACAAACTCAATCCCCACACACACACTCAAATCACCACACACACACACACAACCCCCCCACACACACACTCAATGCCCCCCCCACACACACACACTCAATGCCCCCCCACACACACACACACTCAACCCCCCCCCCCACACACACACTCAATCCCCCCCACACACAATCCCCCCCCCACACACACACACACAATCCCCCCCCACACTCACACAATCCCCCCCCACACACACACAATCCCCCACACACACACACACAATCCCCCCCACACACACACACAAACTCAATACCCCCCCCCCACACACACACACAAACTCAATACACATACACTCAATACACACACACACACACACACACACAAACTCAATACACACACACACACACACACAAACTCAATACACACACACTTTCTCCTGGGGGGGCGACATGCTCCGATCCCCCAACCCCCCATGCTGCTGAAAACTGGTGCGGGAAGCAGACAGGAAGAGAAGGAGGGGCTGTCTGTGTGCAGAGAGAAGCCCCGCCCCCTCTGCAAGACACAGACACATAGAAGCAGCAGCACGGAGCTTCTGGCCACCCGTGCACAGCTCTGCCCGCCCCCAGGTTTCCCTGCAAGCAGCCCGCGCTCCCCCTACATAATCTTGCGCCCCCCCAAGGGAGCGCGCCCCACAGTTTGTGCACCGCTGGCTCAGCTAATAGACCTTTGTGTTTCCATGGGTTTGCATACGGTAAGTGGGTGCCACGTGTGACATCATCTCTAGGGAATAGTTTGTACAGCAGGATGACAGCACATGACCGTGGGGTGCTCAGATAGAGAGGATATAACCAGTGAGTGTATCCAGTAAAAGCAGGTCTAGTTGTTTCACTGGTAGGGGGCGAGAGGTTAAAATTGATAGAAACAGATATAAACAGCCGACTTTACCCAAGAGCAATACTGTCACGGTAGACCAGATTTTTACAAGGATCACAAACACCAGGCAGAATGATAGAGTTAAATAAATGGAGGTTTATTCTGACTGGAGCCAACAGGAAGCTACACAATGCACAAACACAGCAACAACTCACCAGAACATGGGGTTACGGGAGACTATTAGCATGCAAGTTGCAGGGCGGTGCCCAAGTAATCTCACCCTGGATGCCTCCTTGTCCTAGAGTGTTCCAGTACTAGATATCACAGCCTCTTGGTCCACAGTTTACTTTTCCAGTTAGCCTCCAGCCAACCATGAACAACTGTGGAGCCCTTTTTTTCCATCGGCTTCTATAGTTTCCCAGCCTTCATCTGAAAACATGGAGAACAGGTTGCTGATCAATCAGTGGAGACCTTTCCTCCACTGAGCCAATCTGGAACCGCAGGCTTGCCTGGAAAGAACCAATCAGGGCTTTGGGCGGTGACAGTGTCTCAGGATAGCCAACAGGTTCAGAGCTATAGGAGCGTAGGAAATTGGAACTAACCAATGGGAATCGAGACGACAAGGCTAGGACCGAGTTTAGCATCTTACCTCCTGCAGGGTTAGACACATGACAGCCGGGGAGATAACAATGCTCCACTTTTGGATTGGGTACTCTCCCAGCATGAGGGCTCGCCCTTCCCCAGCTCACCATTCTCCATATACTCTGTACCTGGCCCCACACAAAGAAAGACTTACGTTTTCCTTTCGGTCTCACCAAGTATCTTCTTAATCTTTAATATACTGAGCCACACGGCCCCTACCATCAGAAATACTAATACAGATATGGAACAACGCTTGATACACTTTTCTTCAACAGCATAAATTTTTCCTGGCAACAGGATTAAGCAACAGGATTAAGCATTGTTGCTTTATACAATGTTTCAGCTATTTGAGTAATTTGCTCCGTGAAGTGCCAAATCTTAGAAACATAGTATACAGTACATGCTTGGTTACATAGTTACATAGTAGATGAGGTTGAGAAAAGACATATGTCCATCAAGTTCAACCTATGCTAAATTTAGACAACAGATTATCCTATATTTAGATTTACAGTATATTGGTCCAGAGTAATGTAAACAAAAAACCCCAGTGAAACATAATCCAATGATGTTTTATAAGGGGGGAAAATAAATTCCTTCCTGACTTCAAATAATGGCAATCAGATTTCTCCCTGGATCAATATCCTTCCCAGGTTTTCTTATTTGTTATATGCCTGCATACCTTTCCTTTCTAAAAAGATGTTAAACCTTTTTTTAAAGATATCTATTGTATCGGCCATCACAGTCTCCGTGGGTAATGAATTCTACATTTTAACTGGCCTTACTGTAAAGAACCATTTCCTTTGTTGCTGGTGAAATCTCCTTTCCACCAACCTTAAGGGTTAACCCTGTGTCATTTGTACTGCCCGTGGGATGAATAGTCCTTTAGATAGTGCCTTGTTTTGACCCTGAATATATTTGTATATAATTATCATATCCCCTCTTAGATTCCTCTTTTCTAATGTAAACTAATCTAAATGAGCTAGCCTCTCCTCACAAGTCATTCTCTATCCCCTTTATTAATTTTATGGCTCTTCTCTGCACTTTTTCTAGTTCCATAATGTCTTTATAAAGGGGTGGTGCTCACAACTGTAAACCATATTCAAGGTCTGGTCTTACTTAATGATTTATACAGGGCATAATTATGCTTACTTCCCTTCCATCCTTTCCCCTTTCAATGCAAGATAAGATCGTATTTGCTTTTGCAGCTACTGCCTGACACTGGGCACTATTATTAAGCCTTCTGTCTACAAGCACTGCTAAATCCTTCTCCATCAAGGAGTCACGCAATTTTGCCCCATTTAATTTGTATTTTATTTTACAAGCAATATTATACCATTGTATGTTCTCTGTTCCTCTTGTTTTCAGTTTCTGTGCTCCCCAAGTTTCTAAAGATTGCTAGCCCGTGCTCTAGGGGGCCCCTCTCTCTCCCCTCCCACCCCCCCCCCCCCCCAGCTTAAACAGAAGCCGGCAGAGGAATCAAGCAGCTGTTACAGAGCTGACACCGGAAGTAAGAAAGACTTTCAGGTCAGACCACTAGAGTGCAATCAACCCTAGGGGTTGCTAGGGGATGAGTTTCAAGGGGGGGGGTTGCAGAGGAATTGTTGTCAGAAAGTGGCTAGGTAGTTGGGGTCCGGAGTTGTTGGTTCCCCTAAAAATGTATGCAAGAATCATGCCTGATTCTCGGATACATGTAGGCACATTGTCCCGGCAATATCTCCCCTTAAAAATGCAAGCGCGACTCACCAGTAGGGTACCCTGCTTCAGCATAGCCCAGAAAGGTGAATGAGGCACAGGGATGAATGGGTGTCCCTGTGGCTGAAGGAGTCCCTAGGTTGAGGGGGGTACCCCAGCTGGTGACCAAGTGACCCAGAACCTGTGTTGGGTTTATGGGTGTCCCAACCGTATATAAGTTTGTGGGGGGACTCGCAGAGTCCAGGCTAAGTCCAAGAGATAGTGTGTGGGGAACAAAAGCAGATGGAAATAAACTACAACGCTTACTATTCTGTTCCCCATACCCAGAGACTTAGGTGTGTATTAAAAACTATACAGTACTTTAATACTGTAATGTAATGTTTTTAATGTGCTTAGGACATTCGGAACCGATGCCCAAGCAGACTGCATGACTGCCTGGGCTAGCCCATGGGCATCAGTGAGTCTGCTGGACATCAGAGTTCAGGGAAGTCAGAGATGCCAAAAGGTGTGAAAATCAATTGGGCAGCAGGGAAGGGCTCAAGTACCCAGGTCCCAGGAACAATGGCAGTTGTCCGGGCTGCCATTTGCTCTGCCACACCTAGTGGAGCCTGACCCAGCGAGTGGCATTGAGATAGCCGGGGACGGAGGTGGCAAACTCGCACATGTCCCCGGGCAATTTCATATTTCCAGCTGACCCGGCTTTTCATACCGGCTTTGCTATGATTGGCTACTGGGAACGTTCCCACGCGATGATTGCCTGCTGAGTTTCATGAATGAAGCTCAGAATACAATAAGGAATCTGTAAGTCAATGAGATTTGAGATCTCCAGGAGTAAGAGCGCGGGCGGGCTATTCAAAGTTGCTCTTGCGCAAATAGCAGTGCAACCGTCTTCGATTTCAAGCCAGGAAAGCCTGCCTGCCAGAGACTAAGTCCTGATTTTAGCGGGCAAGTTTTTTAAATCGAACGTAGCGGACGCGGCTGGGATTTCATGACGATTTTAGTTTCAGAGGATTGGTACTAGCTCGCGGTCCAGAAAAGTCCAAGTTCTCAGAAGAGAAGGGAGCGGAGGCATGTGGAACTTCACACCGATTTGGGTACCAGGTGATTCCGGGCTAAGTCCTGGTCATGGTAAAACTCTTATTTAGAGTTCCCTGCACCTAGGAAAGTCTAGTTTTCAACCCCAGACCCCCAGTAAGTGTGTCTTTTTGTCTGTATTTTGTGTTCCACTGCGTGTAAGCGAATTTGTGCGAATAAACTTCAATTTATTTCATTACCTTGTTTTGCTCAGTGAATGATCCCTGTTAAAAAGGTGTAAATTGCCTGGTCTCCCGTGACACACACACAGGTAGGCATGGGGAGGAGGGTTGAGAGAGGTGACTATGATGGTGGGGGATATAGGTGCTGATGATGGTGGGGCCCGTGGGGAGATGAGGTGATGATGGTGGGGGATATATGATGATGATGGTGATGGTAATGATGATGATGATGATGGTGGGGAAGATGAGGTGATGATGGTGGGGGAGATGAGGATGATGATGGTGGGGGAGAAGAAGTGATGATGATGATGATGATGGTGTGGAGATAAGGTAATGATGGTGGGGGAGAAGAGACAATGATGATGGTAGCGGAGATGAGGTAATGATGATAATGATGGTGGGGGAGATGAGATAATGATGGTGATGATGGTGGGGGAGATGAGGTGATGATGATGGTGATGATGATGGTGGGGGAGATGAGGTGATGATGATGGTGGGGGAGATGAGGGGTAGGAGGAGAGATGAGGAGAGGGAGAGATGATTATGATGTGGAGGGAGAGAGATGAAAAAAAATTTGCCCGGGGGCCCGCACATGTTTAGCTACGCCACTGGGGAGACCCATATCTGTGAGGGAAATAGGGCTGGGATATCTGGGCTCGAAAACCAGGAGTCTGGGGGACACTGGGCAGCCCCGGTGTCATTCAACCCGCGTACCGGCAAATCATGCCTGCACGCCAGGGAGAATTAGGCATGCATTGCCTTTCATTGCAAGATAACTGCATTTCTACCCAAATATCCCAAATAAAACTTACACTCAAAGTTCATGAATCTGGGGCAAAGGGAACATGAAAAGTGGAAAAGCAGGGGACACTTTAACTTTTATGAAGCAGCAGAGTATTGGTGGGACAGTGGACCCAGGAAAAAAGCATCAACAACTCACCGGGTAAGTGAAAAAAAAAAAAAAAAGTTTATTAAACTACATATTAAAGCTGTCCATCTGGGAGTCCACCAAATATTCATGTGCCCTGACCACAAAAGGTTCCCTGATGACCCCATTATGGGGCAACTCAGACTTCACTCCTGCCTGAGTAGGACAGATTTCTCAAATCTGGAAACGAATAGGATTAAATAGACTTAGGGACCTGGAGGGTAATAACAAAATTAAAACATTTGAACAAATCAAATCCGAAAAGGATATCCCTCACTCCGATTTTATAGATATCTCCAGATCAGAGCATTTTATAACAAACTGACCCCTCACCCCTCATTGACCAATTTTGAAAAGCTCTGTCTATTAGAGACTGATACAAGGAGACTCATATTGCAGATGAACAGAGAAGTGACCGGCTCTAGTCCCAAAGTCACACAAAAACTTAAATATATGTCGTTATGGGAAACAGATCTAGGGGATGTCCTAGATGTTGAGAAATGGACAAAGATAGTCATGGCCACAGCTAAAAACTCAATCTGCACCACATTAAAGGAGAAAGCATATAAAGTGTTAATGAGATGGTACCTCACTCCACTCAACCTATCAAAATTCTTAACAGGATACTCCCCATTGTGCCCTAGATAATGTGGAGAGACCGCCGATCTGTTGCACATGCTGTGGTCTTGCCCTCGAATTACCCCTATCTGGGAACAAATTAGAGATTGGCTGCAGAGGATGTTTAACCTCACAATTCCACTAGACCCTTGGCTCTTTCTACTAAACAGGCCTATACCGGGGCTAGCCAAATCGGAGCTGAAAATGGTTGCACACTTTGCAACAGCAACGAGGTGCGAGATCGCAGCATTATGGAAACAGAATGAAATTTCGGTGATTCCCAAGATTCGGAACCGAATTTGGTCTGTATGCCAGGTGGAGAAATTGACAAGTCTACTAAGTGATACTGGTAAAATTTCCTAAACATCTGGACGCCATGGTTGGCCCAGACAGACATCCCAGGAGTAGAGAGGGCCACAGTCTGGCTATAATAGTAATAGATGTGTTCTCCTCTGACACTGGGCAAAGTGCGGGACACAGCGGGAAGAGAAGGAGACTCAACGACACACTGGGGAATAAACCCCACTTAGAGGAGTTGGAGCACAAAATTCATGAATAATGGTTATCGGGAGATGGAACGGGCCACGCCCCCGCCCCCCTTCCCTCTTTTCAATGTACTAGTTTTCTTTGATTTTGCTGGAAACTTTGGTCAAACTTGTTTTGATGTTGGGAAGTATATGTAATAATGAATGTATGCATTTTCTGTATTACTGTTAAAAAACAGTAAAAAACTAATTACAACAAAAAACTACATATTAAAAAACAAAGAACATAGTGGGGACAAAAACGGAAATCTCCTCCCACACGTTTCAAGCTAGGAGCGCTTTCTCAAGGAGTGCACTGGGGTCAGAACAAAGGTAAGTTATATAGCCCCTCCTAAATCAGAAACATCTGATTATAATTAGATGTAATCATCAAAAGACAAAACTTTAACTTTTGCATGTTATACTACATGGCCCCTGGCTTATGGTGCTATGTAGCTGCCAGGCACCCACGGATTTCAGGGGTAACCAGATTAACCAGATTAAAGGACTTAACCTTTATTGTATAGCCTGGCTACCCCCAAACCGTCACACCTGGTAAAACATTTTTATAAATAAACATAATTAAGAAGTGTTCTTAAATTAAGAAACGCTGTTAATCCAACTCTATATTGGCCACTTATATAAGACAAATGCAGTGTAATGTGTAAACACCCCCGTTGAGCTCATTAAAATGCATTAGGGAATAAACGTGCCTTCACTCCAGCCAGTGAGTCGTTAGTTAGGTTAACATGCCCCAGGCCTGTAAGGTTTCCTGGCTATTTTTCGACAACTCGAAATCTGGGTCTTATTTTTACAAGAAGCAGACCTCTATTTAGAACATGCACAATGAGTTTGTGGTTCGACTCCACTGTCATTAGATAACTCCAAATCGTGCATTTGCAATTTTTTCACTGGCGGTTTTTTCCCCCCCTTTGGATCAATATACCTATAAATGTTGGGTTAGTATTTTAGCCGATTACATTTAACTAAAAGTTGAGCTTTATGGACCTACTGTATGACTATTTTTAAACCTTAGAAAGAATCATCTACATCACAAAAATTACTCAACTGCAATATTTCTCTAAACATTAATTAGAATGGAAAGGAAAAAGCAAAGATATATTAGCATAAGACAATGAATACGGCTGATGTTTTACGGAATGGGACATTTAGTCACGGCCATTTCGCCGTGAACACATTACCGCCCCCGCAACCGATCTTCTGCTGGAACCTCTGCCGCCGGCCGCTTCTACAATAGGGTACATTTTTGGTACTATTGGGTTTACCTTTAGGCATTTGTTGTGGTTAGGGTAGAGGGTTAACTTTAGGTTTTGTAGCAGTTAGGGTAGGTGGTTATCTTTAGGGCTTTTAGTGATTAGGGGTTAATTTAAGGGGTTTTAGGGTAAGGGGTTAAGGTTTTTCGGGTAGAGGTAACATTAGTAATAGGGGTTAACAGTGTGTTTTAGGGTAAGGGCTAAGGTTAGGGACCTACCTTAGTACGAAGCGGCCAGTGGCGACAGGTCCCGGTGGCGTGGTGAGTTGCGGCCAAGTGCCGGCGGTCATTTGGTCGTGCCTGTCCTAGGCGAATGTTTTAAGGCATCTAACTAAATAGATTTAGGTTATGGCTGTACCAATTATATGTGGAGTTGTATGTCAAATCTCAACTTTACATTTCGAACAGATACAATGATGTGATAAGGAAATCTCCATAGTGTGCAGTGTGCATGCTCTTCTAGCGTCTGGTATCAATGCTAGCCCAAATGTGTCAAAGAATGGGAACAATGGTATATTTTAATACTCAACATGCACACAAACATTAATTCCTGAGAATAAAGTCTACCCCTAAAATCAGTTTCAGTACCTGGTCACTTGCTTGGGAATTAATCACAACTCCAATATAGGTTACACCACCACTGCTGGGGTGAACTCAGTTAATCACGCCACAGCCATGAACATCTGGTAACAGATAAAAGAAGCAGAATCCATCTCGTTCTTCCCATGGGAAGGATAACAAGGGAGTTGCGAGACAGATATTATAGCAGCCTCGAAATGCAGCTGCACCATTAATGATGTAAAGTTGAAGAGCTCATGAAGCAGCCTGTTGCAGTGAGACAGAACGGATCCTGACAATACCCACTTTAGTAAAACAAAGTGGGGTCTTTAAGGCATAGTAACAATAACATCCATACTTATAACTTTAAATTAAACTTCATAAGCAATGAAAATTCTTGTTCAGTTTCTATGTTCATGAGGCAAACATTCCTTGACACAGAAACAGCATGCTAAGGGTTAATATCTGCATTTGCTTACTGCTGTGTTTCGTCAGCCCCACCTTCTTAAATGTTAATGTCCCTGGATGATAAAGGACTCTGAAACCACAGCTGCATTCAATCTGAACCCCATCAGTCTACATCTGTGTCGCCCCAAAAGCGGACAGCCTTTGGCGCAGCCGAAGGGGAGCTAAAGGGTGTGAGCTGTTTGCTACGGTTCTCTTGATGTTTGGTGATGTTAAAATTGCTCTATTTAAATCTGACACTCACCAGCCCTTTTAACCCCTGTATCCAATTTTCCAACTCAAACTGTCCATGAAATGTCTGTGAATTGGCTGTATAACCTCTGTTCATTTAATGTAACCATGTATTGTTATCATAACTTTGTGCCCAGGACATACTTGAAAATGAGAGATAACTCAATGTATTACTTCCAGGAAAAACATTTGATAAATTAATTAATGAATTAAACATATTTCCTAACGTCCATAACTTAATTCCGTTTACCCCAAGCCAACGTTTTCACCTGTACTCTGCCATTTTCCCCCATTCATCTTTTTCACCCTCTACCTTCCCCACTCTTATTCACTTTACCGTCTTCTTTCTCATTCACAACCATTTTCGTTACCTTTGCTCCACCTCATCCCCACACCCTATAACTCACACCCCATCCCGTGCTTTTTCCTTTCACATTCCACTTTCCACACTATGCCGCCTTGCGTGGGACTTTACAGCGGTGGTCTGACTCGTGGCCTGCCTTCCCATTCCCATTTGTGCTCTACTACTTAAACCTTTTCCCAAACCTAAAAATGTCTTCAGACAGCCTTCCCTCTTTTGCTTCGTGACACCTTACTCAGCTGTGCCAATTAAAATGTTCGCAGATTGTTAGCCAGGTTTGTGTAACACAGGCTTGGCAAAAAAATTTTTTGTAGCAATAAAGAGTGTGGGAAAATTATAATCATTTGAATATAAGTGTTTCTTAACTCCTCTGTAATTCCTTACATTGATACTTCCCAAATCACATGCTCACTCACACGCTGCAATGTTGGTGGAAAGTATTTTGATCAATTGAAGCTAAATCATGCAGGAATGAAATAGACTCTTTTAGCAATGTAAAGCCAAAGTTACTTTGATACATGAACTGCTAAAAGTTTGGCTGTGTATAGAAGGAGCAATGGACTGGTACTCATTTCAAATGTTATGACCTGTGCCTGCAAAATGTCTCTGTAAAGCGCTACGTAAAACTAGAGGCGCTATACAAGAAAATGCTATTATTATTTATTATTATAATATGTAACCCCCTTTCCCTATGCCTAAGGGAAATCGCGAGCGATCACGCATGCTGCTGTACCTGTGAGGCTTACAGGAAGCCAAAGCCTCTATTCTTTGGGAGCCGGGGATGCTATCTCTCGCGGTGCAGCGCCTCCCACCTGTATCCCGATGTCCACAAAGCAGATCCCACCCAAAGTGTGTGTGAGGGCAGCGTTACCCCCCCCCTCCCTTTGTGAACCGTTGGTGCACGCGTGATACCTGCCTGGGTACTCCAGTACACCAGGGGCCACTTTCGGAATTACGCTGAAGCAGGTCCCATGCAGTGGGGCCTCCGACAGCAATCCCCTCTCGCCTAAGGGTCCAGGCCTCCACGTGGTGCGAGCTCCAGCCGGAGTGTCTCACGCACTGCAGTCTCTAGAGTAAGAGATGATCCCTGTAGTATGGCAGGTCTCCACTAGAGTGACAGGGGCTATGTGGGGCCTAAGGGTCAAGGTCTGGCCTCGTCCAGGAAGCTGACTGCTTCCTGGACACTACCTTCCTCTTTCCTGGCTTCGCTAGGCGGTTCTTACTCCCACTCTCTTTTTCCTTCCTGGCTTCGTCAGGACTGAATCCCCGCGATGGATAGTCTAGGTTCCTCCCTGCTACCTTCCTGCCTTTTCCGTCGGTGCCCCATCCAAGATGGCCACCGTGATCGCCATTTCCCATTGCATTGCGGCGCCACATCCAAGATGGCCACTGCTCCTGCCGATTCTGCGCATTTGCGCCAATTCCAATATGGCCGCCACCACTACCGCACATCTCACGGAGCAGCAGAACATCTTACCCGAGGTACAGAAGGGGGACCCCGCTACATATATATTTCTCTTTTTGTGTGAAAGAATGAAGGAGTGAATGAGTACTGAATGCTCATGTCTTCGACAAATGAAAAGCCATCAGGAAATACTAAGTGATTGTGTTAATTCCTGCTGGTATAAATCGCCACATTTAGTGCTTAAGTGCAGTTCTGGGAATGACACAAGGATCACCCATAAACCTAGTGCTGCTAACACAACGGCACAGCCATTTTAGCACAGGGCTGGCAGCTCAGAATGGATGTGGACACATTCTTCTTCTGTTCTTGACATTGGTGAATTGATCTGAGCCATATGATTGCTACAAAAGCAACTACATGGCCCTGGTGCCAAAATGTCCAAAACACTCAATAGAGGAGACCATTCTGGCATTCAAGAGGTTTCACTGCAAGACAGTGCAGTGCAGGCCCAGTCCACCATGTTGCGAGAATAATAATAATAACATGTTCTTGTATAGCGCTGCTAGTTTTACGTAGCACTTTACAGAGACATTTTGCAGGCACTGGTCCCTGCCCTGTGGAGCTTACAATCTATGTATTTGGTGCCTGAGGCACAGGGAGATAAAGTGACTTATCCAAAGTCACAAGGAGCCGACACCGGGAATTGAACCAGTGCCAGTCAGTGTCGTTACTCTGAGCCACTCCTCCTGAGAATCAACAGGATGTCCTGAGATAGGAGTAGCAATGAGACAAGGTGAGGAGTAACAAGAGTACTTTTAGTATATGTGAGGGGCAGATTAAATCTAGGTAGATCTGGGAACTCTCATGAGACCTTACCCACTATATCACTGTACAATAGTAAGGAGGCCCTCGTCTATCAGATAAAACATCCTGTTGTCATTTGTAGTGTGTGTTGGACTAAGGACTGCCTGAGATCACTTAGTTATTGCATGCAAAATTCAATTACTATAAAATATATATATGTATACACACTACACGAGTTGATGGGAAGGGTTAACTAGATGTGGGTTTTAATGATCTACTCAACCTAGCCATCGTCAACAGGACCTATTCATTTATTATAGAAAGAGAAAGTGGTGTCCTCCAATTTGATCCTGCATTAGTCATCAGTGTCTCTGTGTGGGTGTACAGTTAACAATAAGCATATGTAAGGCAATCTTGGGTAAGAACAGATACAAAGAGAGACATTTGCCTTAACATAATAGAATTATAGGTATTTTCTTAAAAGCACACGACTAGCAACATCTTCAAACGTGACCTTTAAAATCAAGGTAGCAAAAAAAACATATATTACATTTTTTAATAATTATATCCGACATATCAGGGTCAACCTTCATCATTATTAATCATGGTGCACCAAGTAAGAGGACCTGCCTGGCTATTATCATAATCTGCTGTGCTGAGAACAAGCTACATCCAGATATATGAACTTTACAACCCCATAACTGCCATTATTTTGGCAGCTATATAGTAAAACGAGGTCCTTGGTCTCATCCCTTTTAATTCCGATTGACTTCTCTGTTGTCGTTCCGTATATCTGCTTTACTCAACGCACTACAGTGTGATCGTTATTATCTATTGTAAAAGCCATTCCAGGGAATGACTGTTAATGGTACTTTAGTAAATCCATCCCCATCTATCCTAACTCAATCAGCTACGTATTGCATGATTATTGCATACATAACAACTGTGGTCTGTCAAATTACCACATAAATGTCATTGTACAATCTGAATTGTAGTTTTCATTTTTGGTAGTGTCCACACGGTGCTGGGACTAAGATAAATCTGCAGACCCACTGAATGCTGCTCCAAAAAGCTTACAATCTAATTTAAATAGTATAGTAATAAATATTGGATAGAAGTGATATCCTAGAACAGAAACTTTTTTTTCTGTGCTCCCCCTGCCTGCTCTCCCCCCCTGGTGCGCCCCCCCTCCCCTCCCCTCCTTAATACCTTTTCTCTGGCGTTTTCTGATGTCACAACGTCATGTGATCCTGTGGCGTCATTTGATGCCACGTTGCCATAGCGTTGCATGGCCAGAAGCCGACGGAGACAAGGTAAGAGACTTAGGCGGCGGCCCCAGTAACTTCTACAGCGCAACTCCGCCCCCCCCCAGTAAATCCGGTGCCAGTTCCTACCTTGTTGCCAGTTCCTACCTTGTCGCGCACCTTTCCCCAACGGTGCGTGACATGTTTTCAGGCAGGCAGGGGAATTTAAGATCAGAGTTTGCGACTGAGACGTGGCCACGCCCCTGTCGGCGGTTCAGCCAATGAGGGCGAACAAGCCGCGTGAGGTCATGGCCACGCCCCTGCAAACCCACCGCCACGCCCCCCTGCCATCGCAAACCCTCCCTCTCCCCTGCATATCGCGGTAACACACTGTGGCACACCATTCCCCGCCGGGGGCGCGTGCCACAGTGCTGACTGGGACCTCACCCTTAGAGAAGGCTGTGTAGGAAACGCTACAGCACTTTAACAGTCAGGATCTCTAAATACACTTTGAACCACAGTAATAAAATAATAAAAACCACAATAATAAATGAACTTAAAAAATAAACAAAATAAATAAAAATGTGCAACGTGCCAAGGTCCAAATCAGGGGATTATTCAAATCCCTCACAATCTAGCAAAAATACATTTGGATTTACCAGGAGTTTACATGAAGTAAAAATTGACACTGTGATTACTCATTTGCATGTAATTTCCCTGAATCCCTGGCTGCAGTGGAAGCATTGGATGCTAAAAAATAATGGGGAAAGCAAGGTTGGTGGACTGGTCTTCAGACATGTGAATGTGCTCACAAGTGATACTATTTGCATTACAAAGCGATATGTTGTGTTACATAACCTGGGGGAGACGCGCTACATCTGTACTTTAAATGTTTATATGTTTAACTAGCTCTAAAAATGTTCTTGCTCATTAAAATTTGATAAAGTAAGAATCAGGCAGAGGAGAAACACCTGGGAACATTGGAATTGGAGTAACTCATTGAGAGGGAGTGGCTCAGTGAGTAAAGACACTGACTCTGGCACTGAGTTTGAAGCAGGGTAACCTGGTTCAATTCCCGGTGTCGGCTCCTTGTGACATTGGGCAAGTCACTTTATCTCCCTGTGCCCCAGGCACCAATAAACATAGATTGTAAGCTCTATAGGGCAAGGACCTGTGCCTGCAAAATGTCTCTGTAAAGTGGAGCCCCCTTCACCTCACTGGAGTGAAGGGTCGATCACAACCATGCAAACGGCCTCAGAAAGACATGGGTGCTAGCAGTGTAATACCTCTATATATTATTTTCTTTTCCCCCTCTATTACATTAAACTCGAATAAAAATATCGCATTTTCTATGGCAGAAATGCATTTCCATCTCCCAACATTTAAAAACATTATAAACAAAATAAAAAATCAGTACAGTGCAGCGAAGCAAGAGCATGTGTGTGAAGGTATTTACATTTGAGAATATAGGCAGAATTGTAGAGTCACACAAGAGACACAATGACAAAATAATAATCCTTGGATGGTGGGCAATGTAAACAATGGGAATTAAAAAATAGAACTTTAGATATTCAAAATATAGAATTAAATATTGTGGCTTGGTTCCCAGAAAGATGCCAGACAGAGTTTAGATTTATATAAAAACGTTGCAGACTGGTATACCCTTTTTGTCATTTTTAGGATTATTCCTGTTACTGTCTGTTCCTATTCAATATGCTGTAAAGCCATTTTCTCCTTGCTCAGTAAGATTTCACCTCCACTCAGGAAAGCCGGCTTCCCATTAATAGGGTTGTTACAGTATCTTAGTATAGTTACCAAATGGACACTACAGCTCCTATTAAAATTTACAGCGCTACGGGTCTGGCAGCACCAGATTGCAACTGGACCACCAGCACTTCGGTGTCATGTAATCCCAAGACGCGACTGGCGCCCAGATGCCAGAAACGAACATGGAGGGGGCTCCATTAAAGCGGTCAGCCAGGTCTGCCCATGGAAAAACAGCTAGTGCCTAAGACGTACCTGCTACATTATTACAACACCCTAAGGTTAGCTACAGTATAACTTGTACGGGTTAGTCTTTTAAATGTCACTTTTAGAAACAAATACACAAGTTTACTGAGGGACAGTAGAGCACAGAAGATCCCTTCGATGTGTTGCAGTGATGTGTTTTGATACGTGGAAAACCCTTTCCTGTATGAGGCTCCCATTTCACAGGCATATCAGCAGCATACACTCAGGCTGGAATTTCTGCATCTCATAGGTTTATATGATTGAAAAAATAAAAAGAACCAAACATATGGTCCCAAGGCTCAACAAAGTATCCGGGCACTCCTCCTTCTCTTACTGTGCACCCCAAAACTGGAACAACCTACCGGAGACTCTTACATCCACCACCAGTCTAAGTTCTTTCAAATCTAAGGCTGTCTCACATTTTAATGTGGTCTGTAATTGTTTCATACACCCATAATATTTATTATCTTTAACTGTGCACGCAATGTCTTGTATACAATGTATACCCTGCTCATTATGTAACTGTATTTGTAAACATGTATTATTTGTCTTAACTCTGTGCCCAGGACATACTTGAAAACGAGAGGTAACTCTCAATGTATTACTTCCTGGTAAAATATTTTATAAATAAATAAATAAATAATATTAGTTACAGTGTAACTTTAGACTTCTTTTTATAGTATATGTATATAATGCAAACATTTGTAAATGGAGAGCATTGATGTAATTATGAATGTAACCCCTGTGTGATAAGGCACACACTCACACGGCCCCCTGGCAGGTTCCTCTCCATTGTCCTCTGGACATGTGACTGTAATGGACATGAGAGCAACCAAAGATAACAGCCGTGGAAGAGGAGGAACTATGAGGGAGAGGAGACTTAAAAAGGGGGGGTTGCCATGTTGAGTCAGATCTGCACGGACCTGAGGGCTGTGAGGTCAGGTTGAGGTTTGCAGAGAGTGCGTGGTGCAGCAGGAGCAGAGAGCTACAGTGACAGACATGGACAAGAGTTCAAGCACCGTTGCAGCAGACCCTCAACAGTTATAAAGCACAGCGGTACGAAAGCCTGCAATAGTTAGAACACAACGCGTTCACACAGTGTGCCAGCACCATCACAAGAGAACCTACCCAGGATTGGGTTGGCTAATACACCACTGACACTGATTCACACCCGCGCAGCGATAGTGGGGATTGTGTTGTATTTGTGTACTGTGTGTAGTGACTCTTGGCAGAGGATCACAAGGTACTGGAATTAGTAACGTACTGTGTCTGAATTCTTCCTGCCGTCTGACCGTAGACCATGTGTGACTCAGTAAGGCCGCGTCTATGATTATCGCATCATGCTGGCGGTGCGATGAAAATAATGTGCCTCTATGAGGCTGACCTGAGAGCGCACCACCGACCAGAAGTGCCGGCGCTCGCGATGCGCAAGGAATCTAATAGATGGCCGAGTCACGAGACCGATTCACTCAATGAGGACGAACCAGCTCTGGAGACAAAGCCATGCCCACGACATACCCCCTCGTCGCTTCCAATTAGAGCGCACAAATCGCTGAAGTTAGAGGCAAATGTGAAGCCACTCGCACGGTCGCGTGCCCACACGCACACCATGGACTCGGCCTAAGTTAAAAATAGGAACTCAGGCCCTCATCTCACCAATAGTCATAAGTCTGAGAGCTAAAAGTAGGGGGGTTACATGAATAAAACAGATAATTAGCAGTCATTCCCATTAATATTGTTAACACGGACTACATTTACAGCAAGCGAAAACATGGTCTATCAAACGACTGAAAATGTTGTATAAATAGAAATATGTGATCAAGGTAAAAAAGGCAGGAAAACAAGATAAAAAAATATTGCAACATCCAAGTTGAAATGGGGCTTAAAGAAACCCTTCTGGCAACGCATTATGGTTTTTTTTTTATATATATTTTTTTTAATTGGTTTGTAGCAGAGTGGTCTCCGGGGCTGGACCGCGTACGTTACTTCCAAAGATACTTACCTCCGTAGGTGCTGCCGGTATCTCTGCGCAATTTACAGGTTCTGTGTCACGTAGGCCAATAGGAAGGTACAAGCGATGACATCACGGATTCCTATTGGCCCACAGGATGAAGGACATTTAAGCCGCTATTTCAATAGACCCAACAAGCCCCTTCTGGACTGATACCGGCACCCCCTTCCTAGGTAAGTATCTCAGGAAGCAGGGGAACCCCAGATCTGAAAATAACGCGGTTCCTGCTTCAAGCCTATTAAAAAACAAACCACTGAATAAAAGTGTCACCTGCAGTGCCTCTTTAAACTTTTCGGTACCCCCATAGCTACCACATCATAAAGTTTGGCAAGGACAAGGGCGCCATGATGTAGTATCTGTGTCATGGGTTCTTTGCTGTTTGCTAGGAAAGATCACATTGTAAAGAGGTGACTCTTCTTCTTCCATTCACATAAACAGTGAAGTCACAATCTTGTTAACCGACCCGAAGAGAGATCACATGATAGCGACATGCCGGAGGGGCTGTGGTACCGCGGCCCTTCCAGTGCGCAAAGGGTTAAAAAGTCAGGTCTTCCTAGGACTAAGGTGAGTGGAAAGCAGTGGCACATAACAAGTTAAACATAGAAGACCGATAACCCTATCAGAATGATTTTGTTATTTAAATCTGAGTTATTTAGAACAGGAATCCCTTTGAGAGCAATTTGAGTTTTTTCCTTTTTTTCTTTGCTAAATCTGTTGCAATTCTTTTGCCCCAGTTTTGTCCCCGTTTTGCAGACGGGAGACTTTTAGTAAATAACCCCCTCGTCAAGTAGAAAAAAAAGTATTAATTTTTACGGCGGACAAATAAGGAAAACATTAATTTTAGGGTGGTTTTTTTGTATAAGGAAGCCAAATACACTAAGGCCTCGGACAAGCGTGATGTCAAGCACGACTGTACTTAAAAAGATTCGTGGCCTGCATGTTTGCACGATGGGTGGGTGTCGGGGGGCGCAGCCGTGACATCACGTGAACCGCTCACGTGACCCGGCCATTGCGTGGGAAATTCAAACGTAGTTGTCGCGCCAAGCTCCAGTCGCGCTTGTGAACGCATTTGCGTGCGCGCACTATACCCAAACACATTGGCGTCTAGCGTTTCCTGCACTATGGACGCAGCCGAAGGGACTGATCTGAGTTTTTTTGGGATGAATTTATTGATTGGCTAAAAATCGGAAATGTTGGCCATCTCCAGCCAGGAGAGGGGCAATACTGGATTTGGTAATATCAAACAATGTAATAGTAATAATAAATATTCAAGTCAGGGAACATTTGGGAAACAGTGATCCTAACATTTGTAATAAATGATCAAAAACCATATTATATGGATTTAACAAAGACTACATTTTAGAAAGGTAGATTTTAATAAACTGAGGAATAATCTACAAGGAATAAATTGGGATGGACATTTTTGCAGGAAAAATGGAGAAGATGAATGGGCAATCTTTAAAACCTTGTTAGATAAGTTCTTTTCTTAGGGAAGGTTATTGAGAAAGTGGTGGTAACCCAACTGGAAACCATCTATCAATCCATAACATTTATGTTATGAAAGTAGTGGGTGCTCCAATAGTCCTGGAATTAATTATTGATTATTTTCCATAAATGAATCATAGAGATGGGCTTTGCTATGGAGTGGGTGTACTACTAGGTGAGTGACTAGAGCCTGGCACTTCTTAATCCTCCTGAAGGTAACAGAAAACATGATACTCTCACTTCGCTGTACCTCATTGGAGATAATTGTGTAACAAAGCTTGTAGTCAATCTTGAACAAAAGTATTCTTCAGTGTATCTTACCCACTCCTAGAGCCAGCCAGATTCTTTGGTGGCGTGTTCAGCCGCACGTAAGGATCCATACAGCAACAAAAAATTCAAAAAAATGCACAAAGCAGCGCACCGTCCAGGGAGACAGATAGTATAAAAATGAAAAATGTATTGTCTATCCAACATTACAAAAAGGTGTAAAGCCTCCTACGCGTTTCATACAACAAGGTGCTTTACTTGACACTCCTCAAGGTACTCCTTGATAAAGCACCTTGTTGTGTGAAACGCGTAGGAGGCTTTACACCTCCTTTTTGTAATGTTGGATAGACAATACATTTTTCATGTTATACCACCTGTCTTCTCTGGGCAGTGCGCCTCTTTGTGCATTATTTGTTGCAAAATATTTATGACCCATTCCAATCAGGATTCAAAAGATGGCATAGAGATGGCTGAAACAGCTCTAGTTTGTGTGCTAAATAAGGAAGTCACAACCTCTATATTAACCAACAATTGGTTAACTGAGGAAGAATTGTATGTGATCCAGACAGAGACTAGAGGTGTATACAGCAGAAAAGGTAGAACTCCCTAGGAGAGCAGGTGAATGTGGCAAAGCCTAATATCCTGACCCAACACTGCACCAGAGTCACACAGAAATCACTGCAGATGTTATGAGCCTTAGGCACCGCACATTTATAGACAGGCACAGCAAATAAGTGCCAGTTAAACCCACACTCAAACTATAGAAGTGTAACTGTTGGTCAGCTGTAGATTCGTCTCTATTAAATAAAAAGACTTCCAAGTAGGAGTCTTACAACATCACTACGTGGGGCAGGATATTAGGCTTTGCCACATTAACCTGCTCTCCTAGGGAGTTCTATCTTTTCTGCTGTATACACCTATAGTCTCTGTCTGGATCACACTATATCCATGACAATCACTATGTGTATTTGACCTAGTATTACCACCTTATTAGGAGAAGTAGTCTGTTATCAGGACTTTTCCATACCTTACTCTCTATATAGTGAGCTCCCCACATATGATTGTAACTTTGTGCACCTATCTGTTATTATCAATATATGGGATTTATAGGTGCAAACTTAGCTTTGGTCCTAGGTGGTCTACCTATACCACGGCTGTATCTGCTTTATATCTCCTAGATTATTAGCATCATTTGCTATTCAGCGGCTTATATCTAGAGTAGATGGAAGACAGTCGTCATATTTAATTTATCTACTTTTAATCTTGGTTACACCTACATTATCGGTAATATATGTTTTATGTAATGTCAATAAAGGTTATATTTTATGTGTGTGGTGTGCATCTAAGTGAATTCTATTCTGAGTGCACTGCCTAGTGTGCTCGTCACCTTCCTGATTCACTTCAGTTCATAGGTTTGCACCCACGTGATAATTATCGAATTTTCATTAAATTAGTATGGTTCCTAGTTGATCACTCCCTATCCTTTTCTTTGGCTTGTAAAATGAAAGTAAATAAAGCACCCAGCTCGATGGCATGCACCTATGGGTTCTTACGGAGTTAAGTTCATTAATAGACAAACCATTACATTTAATATACAAGGGCCCCATTTCCACAGGCTCAGGGCCACAAGATTGGCGTAAAGCAGATGTGGTGCCTATATTTAAAAAGGTAGCTAGATCACAACCGGGGAATTACAGACCTGTAAGCCTGGCTTCAATAGTGGGGAAGCTACTTGAAGGTTTAGTATGGGATAATATTCAGGAATACCTAATGGATAACAAAAAAAACTATTAGTAATAGTCAGCATGGATTTATGGATGATAAATCATGCCAAACTAGACTTATTAGTTTCTTTGAGGAGGTAAGTAGAAATTTAGAGCGGTTAATGCAGGTAATGTGATCTACTTAGATTTCACAAAGGATTTTTATACATGCCACATGAGGTTAGTGTACAAAATAAAGAAAATTGGTCTCTTGAAAACTGGTTGAATGATAGACAACAGAGAATTGTCATAAATGGAACCTTTAAGGTTTAGCTAAAGTTGTGAGTGGAGTACCTCAAGGATGAAGTTACACAACTAAATTGTAGTAAAATCAGAGCAGGTTTAATTTCTCTCTAGAAGGACTTGGATAGATTGGAAACTTGGGCAAGTAAATGGAAGATGAGGTTTAATATAGATAAAATGTAAGGTTATGCATTTGGGAAACAAAAATTAAGAGGCAACTTAAAAATTAAATGGGACAAAATTAGGTGAACCCTTTAATAGAGAAGGATTTAGGAGTGTTTGTAGATAGAAGGCTTAGCAATAGTGCTCAATGTCAGGCAGTAGCTGGAAAGGCAAATAGAAATACGCCAGGGTTTATCTTTCATTAAACAGGGTGTGGATGGAAAGCAAGTAAGCATAATTATGCCACTGTATTAAGCATTAGTAAGACCACACCTTGAATATGGAGTACAATATTGGGCACCACTGCATAAAAATGATTATGGAACTAGAAAAAGTTCAGAGGAGAGACACCAAATTAATAAAGGGAATGGAAAATCGCATTTAGGAGGAAAGACTAGCTAAATGACATTTGTTTACATTAGAAAAGAGGCATCTAAGCAGGGATATGATAACTACTGTATATAAAATTATTTATACTTGGGGTCAATACAAGGAGTTTTTCAAAAGAACTAATCATCCCAAGGGCCGTACAAAGGACTCAGGGTCATCCCTTAAGGTTGGAGAAAAGGAGATTTCACCAGCAACAAAGGAAAGGGTTCTTTACAGTAAGGCAGTTAAAATGTGGAATTCATTACCCATGGAGACTGATGGCAGATACGATATATTAAAAAAAGGTTGAACATCTTTTTAGAAAGGAAATGTATACAGGGATATACCAAATAAGTAAACATGGGAAGGCTGTTGATACAGGGAATAATCTGATTGCCATTATTGGAGTCTGGAAGGAATTTAGTGTTCCCTTTATCAGACAGCATTGAATGATGTTTCACTGGGGTTTTTTGTTTGTCTTCCTCTGGCTCAAAATACTGTAAATACAAATATAGCATAAGTATCTGTTTAAATTTAACCCAGGTTGAACTTGGACAACCTTATCTACTACCGTATGTAACTATGTAACCACAGAATAAAATGTTCACTCATTGGGATCTGGACAATGTGCGATCTCCTTCTTCCGTCTTGTGACATTGCCGTTTACGTCACCAACACATTTACAAGGAAGAGATAATTATAGAGCAATTATTTGCTGCATTCTCGTGTAGAGCACATCAAAGCTATGGTGTACAAGGTATTGGTAATACAGCCTTAAACGTTATAGTACTATTGATTTTCAGTGGTAATATCAATTTTAGACTATAATAGCATTGATTAAACCCAGTAACACTATAGTTCCTTGTGGTAATACCATTGATTCCCCTACTTTCACATTTTGGATGCTCTCAACCAACCACCAATTAACCCTTCAAAGGTATCTGCAATAAGTTACAGGCTCCCTCCAGCCCTGAAGAGTTATAAGTAATCACTGGAAATTCAAGCACTCTTCTAGGTGTCTAGTGCTCCACTTTTATTTATTTAAATTTTACTAATGAAAGCAAATACATTCTGCCATCCACTGCAGTTACCCCTCTCTGGTATACTCTAAGTCTACCAACATTCCCTGCCCCACAGCATCAATGATTTTTTTTTGTGTTTGCTGCACTTACGGTGCTTACGGTTTAAAATTAGGACGGTAGAGCTGTTAAGTGTTTGGGCCGCTGAGCCCCACATACTGTGGTGTATCTGCCACGGCTGCCAAACCTTCTGGAATCTGGGGCAAGAATCTTTTAGGAAACGCATTTTCTCTCTCTTAGGAGGGTGGACCACATTATGTTTTTGACGTAAACCTTTGAGGAGAGGTCTGCTTTTTTCCCCAATGTTGGGCTATGGCATATCTTGTTGCCTTCACTATATTAGAGATGAGTTTGTTTGTGTGTTTGTCTAGAGCAGTGGTTATCAACCTATTGTTGGTTAGGGAACCCTAGAATTTGATTGTGAAATTCTTGGGAGTCCCAAAACTCCCCCCCCCCCTCTCCTCCGCCGCCTCCATCTCTCGTCTCTCCCACCTCACACTCCACCTTAAACTCCCTCTCCCCCTCTACTTACACAAACACACTCTCCCACTTACACACACACACACACACACACACACACACACACACACACACACACACACACACACACACACACACACACACACACACACACACTGTCTCAAATACACACTCTCTCACTTACACACACACTCTTCCACACACTGTCCCACTTACACAAACACACTCTCCCACTTACACAAACACACACACACACACCTATACAGGCATACCCCACATTAACGTACGCAATGGGACCGGAGCATGTATGTAAAGCGAAAATGTACTTAAAGTGAAGCACTACCTTTTCTCCACTTATCGATGCATGTACTGTACTGCAAGCGTCATATACGTGCAGAACTGATGTAAAAAAGGCATTTGTAACATGCTCTATAGTCTCCCTACTTGCGCACACCTTCGTTACAGGTAGGGAGCCGTTATTGCTGTTCAGGACGTGCTGACTGGCGCATGCGTGAGCTGGCGTTTGCCTATTGAGCGAGATGTACTTACTCGCGAGTGTACTTAAAGTGAGTGTACTTAAACCGGGGTATGCCTGTACATGACTATTGCTGCTAAAAGTTGAATTTAAGATTCTGGTTGTATTAAAAAGTTTTCAGTCACTCCTTATTATTTATTTATTTTACCTTCCATGCAATGTATTTTTTGTAATAAATTACTTTCAGAGTGGGAATCTCCTACTGGCAGTGGATTGGTGCATCCTATGAACAGAGGTATACCATTTTGTTATGCGTAGGGGCTTATTCACAGCAAACATTGATATGTTAATAAAGAGAAAAGGTCAGTGAGTCCACTTACAGTATATCAAAGGAATTAAAGTGATACATTGTGTGTCTGTTGAAATTAGTATATTTTCATATTTTCTTTTTCTGTTTAGTATTAATTTGAATAACTTTTGTAACATTTATGGTAAACATGCAAAGATAATAAGTACCATAAAACATACTTTTTTTTGCATCGTATTCTCCTTATTAAGTTATGGTATACACGGTTGGTATGGAACATCTTCTAAAGTGATGGATAGAAGAATAGAAAGTTAGAGCTTGGAGGGGAGAAGGGAGGGAAGGGATATGATAGAAAGTTAGAGCTTTGTGGGGAGAAGGGAGAGAAAGTGTAGGATAGAAAGTTAGAGCTTAGAGGGGAGAAGGGAGAGATCGGATAGGATAGAAAGTTAGAGCTTGGAGGGGAGAAGGGAGAGAAGGGATAGGATAGAAAGTTAGAGCTTGGAGGGGAGAAGAAAGAGATCGGGTAGGATAGAGTCTTAAGCCTCGGATATAGTGGGCGTGCACGCGTGACGGTCTCGCACGCATGTCACCCGAGCAATCTGTGGACTCGCGATGGGGAGGCGTGGCGGAGGTGTGGCCGTGACATCACGAGGCTGGTTCGCCATCATTGGCTGAACCGCTCACATGACCCAGCCGTCACGCGACAAAATCCAATTTTTTGTCGGCTCAAAATTCTGCCACGCGGTCGCTCTTCATCGCGCGGTAGCGCTCACTATGGCCGTCACTATAAAGCTGCAGCATTTTGTTCACCCGTGCCGTCGCTCGCACTATGGCAGAGAGGAGACAAGGGGTAGGATAGAAACTTTTAACTACATCAACGGTAAAACAGAGAAAAGAATAGAACTGTTCATGGCTTTAAGGTGCAGTCCAACATGGAAGGTCAATTTGTGTTTAAACAAATTAACAGTAAAGTAATTGGCTTCCTTAGAAAGATTCCATCAGATATAAAGTAACTGTTTTAGTTATTTGTATATTGTGAAGGAAAAAAAAGCATTTGTTTCGCATTTTTCCCAAGAACACTGGATGTGTATCAGCTGCTAATGCTTCTGTGTTTGTCTTTAAATACTTTGTAAAGGAAGAACAAGACAAGAACATTTTACCAGCGGCTCGGAGGACAGTCTTCCCACCACAAAATATTAGACACAGATTGAAAAAAAAAAACTATCCAAAGCTTTTAGTTATCATGTCAAGGTTCAAAGTTTCAAAAATATATTTCAAAATGCTTATACTTTTCTGTTTAAATAAATAAATAAATTAAAAATAAATTTAAAAAAAGATGTCAATCCGCTCCATCCAACATGTTAAACATGGCCCTATCATTAGTTCATTTTCATTCCAGGAGAGATTACTTCTTAAAAGCCTGACAGAGAGAGACTCTGGCCAAATGTGAGCAAGTATGTCTTCGCGAAAAAGGTGGTGGATCAATGGACTAACCTCCCAACCGAGGTGGTAGGGGGCTTATACAGTAAAGGCATTACAAGCTGTCTGGGACACACATACGCCTACCCAAAATATGAAAGAAATCCAATTATCTAATAAGGTTCACATTGGACAGGAAAATAATCATGGTTCAAGTGGATCTTATAGGCTGTCAATGTTTCTATAACATACAAGCTTCCACTAGTGGAATACCTTTTCATTGCATGCATTCATCCTTCTGTAGCATGTATTTCCTGAAGGCACCCACTTGAGTATTCATCACGTGCTGCCCGTAAGGTGCACATGCATATCATTTTCCTATCAAGACATTCCTAAAGGAGACATTCCACTTTCTAGAACTAGCTTTTTGAAACGTGTTTAGCGTTTCAATACTCAACCTGAAATGAAAAACACATTTTATTGTGAAATCCTCCCATTAAAAATAATATTTTCAGAAGCTCTTAATGATACAGAACACTATAACCAACACATTCTTTCATCACTTTAACATTGCACTAACTGTAGTTCTTCACTTAAACTCCTTTAATAACCATTCCTCAAATCAATGCAATATGCGTCATTTTTGGAGTAATGTTCCAGTTTGCGATGCTTGAAATGTTGGCCTTAAAAAAATAAAATAAAAAGTGTTAATCATCTCTCACTTTTCTTCAACTCTTAATTATGTTGCTAGGGGGGGATTGAACCTTTAAAATAAAATGCGACCTGTAATGTAATTATTGTATAATCTGCGCTGCAAATGAGAAAACAAAGGAGGTTTCAATTCTATTCTGCCCAGAAGCAGTGAATTGTATTTTGATGACTCAATATCATAACTCAGCTCTTACCCCTTTCGATAACGTCACTGAGATTACAAAACATTCCCCCTATACTACTGAAGAATAATGGATAGAATTCTACTAGTGAATAGCTTTAAAGAGTGAGTCACTAAAACAGAATTAGTCATTTACTTTTAACTCTCTAACCTCAAACCACAACAGGGGTACCATCTGCAAAACAACACCGAAAACGGCACCAGATTTATTAAGGAAGAAAGTTCCTATCACAACCAATGGGACTTACTTGTTTCGTAAACAACATGCAGTGTTTTGCTGTAGATCTGCATCCAGGGGACTTTGTTAAATGACCCCCAATGCACCACAGTTTACTGAATTAAATGCCTATATCTTTCTATACTGTAGAGTGCAGCCTGTACAAGTACTGCCATCAAAAGTCACTCATGCATACATGTGTTCCAACAGTATTTAAGACCATAAAGTAATATTAACATTTTCTGCATAATGGGCAATTATTTACTTGTTTTTGTAACCCTCCTTTGAAATCATATAAAAAGGAGCAATCCCCCCTTTTTTGGAAATCTGTTACTGAATAGTCCCCCAGGGATGAGTAATTAGCTCCGGGGAGCGAACGATACCCAAGATATTTGCCTATTTATTTGACAGTAAAATGAAACGAATATCAAAGTTGACCACCGTGATCATCCAATAAGAACCTGCAATGTCACACTCAAGGTCACAACTGATGTTGCGGCTTCCTATTGGCCCACTGGAGTGAGGTTTGGATTAAGGTCATATCGATTTCCAAAGGGGACAAGAAACACCAGCACATGAAAAGAGAAATATCGTGGGTGCTGTGATGTCCCCCGAGCTTAACCGTTTGGGTGCTGGAGGGGCCACCTCACCAGATTGCCATCGTTCCTCCGGCACATCGCGTTCACGTGATCGCAGAGTAAGGCTGCGTCCAGGGTGGCGCTGAGCTGGTGCGGGTGCTCACGCTCACCACGATGAGACACATTGAGACAATGTGTGTGGCCTGCGTGAGCTCCCTCCTGCGCGTGCCCGTGAGCTGTAGTCGGAGCTCAGTTTCAAGAGTTTAAAGATTTTGAATCTGCAGTTCCGACTTCAGATCACATGACCTAATTTACCCAATCAGAGGGACAGCAAGGCAAAACCAATGCAATACAAGCATTGGGAGCTTCTATTGTATTGCATTGCATTGCTTGCTGTCCTCTGACACGAAACGGGGGGGGACACGAAACTGAAAACGGAGAGATGTGAATGGGGGGGGGGTAAAACAAAGTGGTGGTGTGGGGGGGGGGGGTAACACGAAGTGGTGGTGGTGGGGGGGGGGCAAACGGAGTGGTGGTGGTGGGGGGCAAACGGGGTGAGGGGGAATGGGGGGGGAGAGAGGGGAAAGGAGAGAAGCGGGGAAAGGAGAGAAGGGGGGAAAGGAGAGAAGGGGGGAAAGGAGAGAAGGGGGAAAGGAGAGAAGGGGGAGAGAGGGGAAAGGAGAGAATGCGGGAGAGAGAGGGGAAAGGAGAGAAGGGGGGAGAGAGGGGAAAGGAGAGAAGGGGGGAGGAGAGAATGCGGGAGAGAGAGGGGAAAGGAGAGAAGGGGGGGAGGAGAGAATGTGGGAGAGAGGGGAAAGGAGAGAAGGGGGAGAGAGAGGAGAAAGGAGAAGGGGGAAGCGAGAGAGGGGAAGGGTGAGAGAGAGAGGGAAAGGAGAGAAGGGGGAGAGAAAGGGGGGAGAGAGAGAGGAGGGAAGAGGGAGAGAGAGGAGGGAAGGGGGGAGAGAGCAGGGAAGGGGGAGAGAGGAGGGAAGGGGGAGAGAGGAGGGAAGGGGAGGCGGGAGAGAGAGAGGGCAGGGGGCGGGAGAGAGTGCAGGGGGGCGGGAGGGAGAGAGCGCAGGAGGGAGCAAGAGAGAGAGCGCAGGAGGGGCGGGAGAGAGTGCAGGAGGGGCGGGAGAGCAGGGGAGAGAGCAATGGGGGGGAGAGAGAGAGGGGGTGGGAGAGAGAGAGGGGGGGTGGGAGAGAGAGGGAGAGAGAGAGCAAGGGAGAAAAAGAGGGGGAGAAAAAGAGAGGGGGAGGGGAGGGAAGGAAGGGGGAATATATATATATATATACTGCAATAGATACGCCCCCGTCCCACTGACACACACCCCGCCCCCCGCGCTCGCAAATTTCCTATAGCAGGACAAGATTGGTCTTCTGCTTACATGCAGGTGACGTCACTGCTCATGAGCGCCAGCCCGCTCGCTCCGCTCTTCCCTTCACCCTGGACGAGGCCTAATCAGTCACGCAGTTCTCCTCTTCCGTTTTCCCTGCGTGCCAGGTCGCATTCCGCGCGCCTCAACCCAATCTCCCCTAGAAAACTAGCTGTGCTACATCAAGGGGCCCCTGCAGTGCCAGACTCCATAACGTAACGGTTACATCATAGGGCAAGAAAAAGGTTCAAACAGCACGGCACAAGCTCGAGGCCCCTCCTTCCCCCCATGAGATACCGTGAAAAAAGAAAAATGTTAAAATAAAATGTAGTAGAGTGGATTGCTGCATTAGGCCTCGGCCAAGCTCCCCGCTGGCGTGCTGAGGCGCGCTGAGGCTCAGGGAAAGCGGGTGGTTTCCCTGGCCTTGCAGGTGCTTTCCCTGCGCGCCGTCAGGGGGCGGCCAGTGACGTCACGGAGGAACCGCTCACGTGACCGGCCCTGCGCTCCGGCAAGCGGGGAAATTTTACATTTCCCTAAGACCTACGCTTCCGCGCGCTTGCGGAAGCGTAGGCGAGCCCCTACTAAAGCCGCTCTAATTGCGGCTGTAGGGGCTCAGTGCTGAGCGGAAGCGCGCCTCAGCGCGCCTCCGCCAGCAAGCAAGTACCTTGGCCGAGGCCTTAAAGGTACTTGCATCAAAACCAAAAAAATAAGGGCAAACCAATTAACCCTGTCACGGCCGGCACTTTGGTGCGTTGCTGGTCCCTCTGCAAGGGAAGGGGTGAAATCAACAGGATCCTTGGGATTTGTTTCTTTGATAAATCTGTTGCATTTTTCGTTTCACAGGTTTCAAAGCCTAGAGACTGGTGAATTATGTTTGTTTGTTTTGTTCTGCTATGGAACAGATTGCTCCTTCTGCTATACCCAGGGGGACAGGGATTTCAGCCACAGTCGCAATTAGGTGGTTCACAAATATGTTCCCTTTTACAAATTGCTTTGACTTTCCCTGTTTTATCCCAATCACATGCTTTGATTTCAATTTACATCATGTCATTTTGGGCATATTTTTTTCTGGCACAGGTTTTACACCACTCTTCTATTACTATCAAACAAACATTAATGTACAGCTCAACCCCCTTATAACGCTGTGCTTGGGGTCCAAAGTATCACATCGCGTTACAAGCGGATCGCGTTAGAAATAATGTACAATTGTATGCATTGTACAATAAAGTATTTAAGATACCAATAATCGTGTTGTAAAGTATTCATAATTACGAAAATTAGGAGCTACGCTTACATCGTGTTATAAGTGGATTCGCGTTGTAACGGATCGCGTTATACAGGGTTGAGCTGTACCTTACACATCTGATTGCTCTCACTTCACTGCTAATCCAATACATGATGGTGCTGTGAGAGGAACTGAAGCTTTAGTAGCTTGATGCAGAACTATACACTGTTTCTTTTTGACCTTCCTCTAGTCTAGAACATAATAACAGGACAGAAGCCTGGGGGGAATGAACTGGATAGTTTTCTCTTAGTCACAATTACTATGTTGCTATGAGTGCTTCCTGCTGCTGCTTACCCTTCTGCTGATAACACACTCAATATATTGACCCCTTCCGTCCTGACAAGCCAGTTCTGCAGAAGAGGTTCAGAGGCTGTTGGTGGGGGTAAAATGATTGAAAAATGCAGGAGTTCCCCTTTGATTTCATCAAGTCAGAAGTATAAATGTGTATTGTATACTGTATTCTCTATAATTGGAAATGGTTACGTTAGTAGCATCCTTTTGCAGCCTGCTGAGGTTAAACTTCTAGATCTCACTTTGTAACCGACATTGGATCAGCGAAGGAATTTTTCCAAAATGTTTATACAGAGGTCAACAAGAATCCTGCATACTGTAACTCGGTTGTAGCTGAGTTACGCTCACAATACGCATTCTATTATCAGGCCTCCTAAGTGCTCCAAAATACACAAGCTACGGAATTTATTTTAGAACAATTCTACAAAAACCGTGAGAATATCACCAGTGAACCCTGCGACCACCACCCGTATCCACATTACCAAGGACGGCTCAATTAATCCTAGACCCAGATCCACAAAAAGGTGCTAAGCTTTAGCACGCTTTTACTCCCAATCAGAGAAAAGGCGTGGTAAACTTTTAGCACCATTTTGTGGAGATGGGCCCTAATGTTATATCTACTTTAATCTCCCTGAAGTTTAACTCATATCATGTTAGTATCTTGAACGCCGAGGGTGTCCTGCTCTAAAAAAAACACAATGTTTTTCCAGTGCTAAAAATATGATCTCTAGCTTCTGATAACTTTTGGGTTGCAATGGGCTCTGGGGAGAGAATGTGGGGATCTGTCCTGCGCTTCTGTGTGCAGAGTGGCAAACTGGGATATGTCAGACACTGGGGCAGCGCATGAGGGAGCTCCGCTTGGCCACAGGATTGACCGGTGCAGGGGGCTGTTGGTTACTTACCACACCTGCATCTCCGGTCTGGGGCCTGCTCTCCTCGGCTGCTCCTGCGTGCCACCGTCAGAAGGAAGTCAGGATACAATGGCGGATTTCGGCGCAACTGCGCATGTCTGACTCAGAAAGAGGGGGAGAATGCGGTGTTAGCCCTTGTGTGTTGGATCAATAAAGTTCTTTGAAGTATCCCAGCAGCCTTTCTGAGTCAGACATGCGCAGTTGCGCCGAAATCCGCCATTGTATCGTGGCTCTGGGGAGAGCTTAATTTTAACCTCCCAGGTACTTCATATTTCATGTCACTGACATGTTTTAAAAATAAAAAAAAGGGCAAGAAAAGGTTTGTTAAAGTAAAAAAAAAATATATATATATATATATATACACACACACACACACACACACACACACACACACACACACACACACACACACACACACACACACACACACACACAAAATAATTGCAAACAAAGTGGCAATCATCATGGACTGCTGCTTTAATACATGTGCAAAATGATGATGTCTGTGCCTGTCCCTGTTAAATTATTTGGAGCAGGGAAATCACAGCCATCCTCATCGTTCTGTAACAGAAAAGAAACAGAATGTCTTTGTCAGGCACAACGCCCAGCAATGCTGCTCCAGTGTGGGTGGGTGTCATCAAATATGGAGACATACAAGTGCGAAAGGCAACCGAATGCTGAAATCCTCCAGTGGAGCTATAAATGCTGCAAATGCATATCTTGTAATACTGCAATAAAAACGTTGCTTTACAGGCGCCATTTAACTCTAAGTCAAGCGTGTGATAATGATCCAGGCCAGCTTCTTCCTAAGGCTGCGCTTATAGTGCCGGCAACAGCGTCGCGACATCGCGGCGAAACAAATGCATTGCCGTCGCGTGCGCTTATAGTAAGCGCGACCCGACAGTGCAACAGAGCAACGGTTTGGTCGCGATCGCTGGAAGTCATCTCTATTTGATTTTTCCAGCGACCGTAGCGTCTCCGTCGCCGGCACTATAAGCGTAGCCTTAGGCTAGGTCCCCGGTGGTGACGGCGACAGCTGTCACTAACCTCAATAAGGCAGACCCCAGTGTCTTCTCGCGTGTTGGCTCACACAGTGCGGTGGCGCGTCAGACAGCAGGGGAGACAACACGATTGTGTTCCCGTGCGGCAACGTGGTCACGTGGTGCGCTGGCAGCCAATAGCAGGGCAGTTAGCTTGGACCAATGGGAGCACAGTGCTTTGAGCTGCTGGACTGTGCTTTGTGCCTGACATCATGGTTGCCCCCACTGTGTTTTGGCCACGCCCCCTGCACCTCCCATCAATCCCTACAGACCGCAGATCACGGTTTTAAGCTGTGCACGCGCCACCAGGATACCAGGCACGCGTGCAGCAGCCACCAGGATGCCAGGCACGCTTGCAGCAGCCACCAGGATGCCAGGCACGCGTGCAGCAGCCACCAGGATGCCAGGCACGCGTGCAGCAGCCACCAGGATGCCAGGCACGCGTGCAGCAGCCACCACCAGGGACTTAGGCTTAGAGTAAGGGCCTATGATACCAATGTTCCAAGCACGGCAACAAAACGGGAATTCAGAACCAGGGCTGGATCATTACCACAAGTTTTCTACTTGGCTGGTATACCTCCTAATAATCAACCTGAAACCCAGAATGTGCACTACGGCTTTATAAAGTAGCACAAAAACCAGCCAATTAAAATGTTCTTAAGAAAAATGGGAGAGATCAAGCACAGGGGTCTGTTTTCTATACAGGACATTTTTTATGAACTTGTGGGTATCGGAGCTCGATCGCCGTTTCCCTGTACTTTGTGTTTTGCCAAAGTACTGCATGTATTGATATATTGTTGGGGCTACAGATGTAGCAGCGCTCACTGTTTTGGGCGCTGCGACTGAAACTCCGGAAAAACGTGATACTGGGGGGAGGTGGCAACCAAGACAGGGTCGCAATTGGCATGGTCACGGGACCGCAAGCCGAGAACAGAAAGGACTTGTATATAGATATATAGAAATATACATCAATTTACAAACAAGAGAAGGAGAGAAGATAAATCATTATGTAGGTGGAGAAAATAATATGAAAAAACAATGAAGATGCAAATGTGCTGGGCTGGAAAAATCCAATAGTCCTCTCCCCCAGAACATCTTCAGGAAGCAGAGCGGTGATTCACTGCGCTACGCAAGGCAACGTGGGACGTGTCACCAGGAAGCAGAGCGGTGATTCACTGCGCTACGCAAGGCGACGTGTCACCAGGAAGCAGAGCGGTGATTCACCGAGCTACGCAAGGCAACGTGGGAAGTGCGTTCAGGAAGCAGAGCGGTGATTCGCTACACAAGGCAACGTGGAACGTGTCACCAGGAAGCAGAGCGGTGATTCGCTACACAAGGCAACGTGGAACGTGTCACCAGGAAGCAGAGCGGTGATTCACTGTGCTACGCAAGGCAACGTGGGACGTGTCACCAGGAAGCAGAGCGGTGATTCACTGCGCTACGCAAGGCAACGTGGGACGTGTCACCAGGAAGCGGAGCAGTGATTCACTGCGCTACGCAAGGCAACGTGGGACGTGTCACCAGGAAGCAGAGCGGTGATTCACTGCGCTACGCAAGGCAACGTGGGACGTGTCACCAGGAAGCAGAGCGGTGATTCACTGCGCTACGCAAGGCAACGTGGGACGTGTCACCAGGAAGCGGAGCGGTGATTCACTGCGCTACGCAAGGCAACATGGGACGTGTCACCAGGAAGCAGAGCGGTGATTCACTGCGCTACGCAAGGCAACGTGGGACGTGTCACCAGGAAGCAGAGCGGTGATTCACTGCGCTACGCAAGGCAACGTGGGACGTGTCACCAGGAAGCAGAGCGGTGATTCACTGCGCTACGCAAGGCAACGTGGGACGTGTCACCAGGAAGCGGAGCGGTGATTCGCTACACAAGGCAACGTGGGACGTGTCACCAGGAAACAGAGCAGTGATTCACTGTGCTACGCAAGGCAACGTGGAAAGTGTCACCAGGAAACAGAGCAGTGATTCACTGTGCTACGCAAGGCAACGTGGAAAGTGTCACCAGGAAACAGAGCGGTGATTCACTGTGCTACGCAAGGCAACGTGGGACGTGTCACCAGGAAGCAGAGCGGTGATTCACTGTGCTACGCAAGGCAACGTGGAACGTGTCACCAGGAAGCAGAGCGGTGATTCACTGTGCTACGCAAGGCAACGTGGAACGTGTCACCAGGAAACAGAGCGGTGATTCACTGTGCTACGCAAGGCAACGTGGGACATGTCACCAGGAAGCAGAGCGGTGGTTCACTGTGCTACGCAAGGCAACGTGGGACGTGCGTTCAGGAAGCAGAGCGGTGATTCACTGCGCTACGCAAGGCAACGTGGAAAGTGTCACCAGGAAACAGAGCAGTGATTCACTCTGCTACGCAAGGCAACGTGGAAAGTGTCACCAGGAAACAGAGCGGTGATTCACTGTGCTACGCAAGGCAACGTGGGACGTGTCACCAGGAAGCAGAGCGGTGATTCACTGTGCTACGCAAGGCAACGTGGAACGTGTCACCAGGAAGCAGAGCGGTGGTTCACTGTGCTACGCAAGGCAACGTGGGACGTGTCACCAGGAAGCAGAGCGGTGATTCACTGCGCTACGCAAGGCAACGTGGGACGTGTCACCAGGAAGCAGAGCGGTGATTCACTGCGCTACGCAAGGCAACGTGGGACGTGCGTTCAGGAAGCAGAGCGGTGATTCACTGCGCTACGCAAGGCAACGTGGGACATGTCACCAGGAAGCAGAGCGGTGATTCACTGCGCTACGCAAGGCAACGTGGGACATGTCACCAG
>NC_134485.1:406978465-407010965 GCF_040206685.1 Ascaphus truei | reverse complement strand
AATAACTTATGTGATGCAGCACTCACATGATTCTGGCCTTCAATGGCCCTTATTTGATATGTTGTGAAGCCTCTTAACAGTGATGAAGAATTCAACTCTATTCAAATAAATGAAGAACTGGGAAACAGATTCACAGCACATTGAATGATGACCAATGTAAGGAGTTGTTTATAATGGGGGAGCCTTAGGCTGCGTCCACAGTAGAACGTGCTAGCTTCTGCGCTCCTCCGTGTCCCGGCATCACGTGGGAAATACAAACTTGTTTGTATTGCGAAGCGCCGGTCTCCCTGTAGCACATGTGCATGCACTAGCGCTCGCGCAGTATGCGCATATGCATTGGCGTCCCAGTGTTTGTTTTGGCGCGTACTACGTCATGCCGTATACTGCACTATGGACGCAGCCTTAACGTGTGTAAAACGTGTAGTTTAATATGTGCACACTAATAAAACATACATATTTTTTGGTACGCAGTAGAAATATTTCCTCAGATGTCCTTTTTTTGTTGTCTACTTAGTTAGCACAGTATTTCATTGATGCTCTAAGTAGCTACAGGTTCTGACCTGCAATGAACAGGAGCAGTAACAGGTGGTGGAACTCTTCACATGGGTGCAAGAAATGCAACTAGTATTCATTAGGCGGAGGACATAAAAAACAGGTACTACAATGGCTGTAAAGTGTCTCCTGACGACGGACATGTTCCTAAAGCATGTCATATCTACAATCCAATCCAGATCTTATATAAGCATGACAAGAAGTCCATCCCATATCTGACTAAGTATAAGGCTGAGGCCCCGCATGCTACTGCAGCGCCCACTGGGTGGACACTGTAGGGGCGAGAACCCTCCCCTCATTGGCGCCGGACCCGCTGCGAGGGGGGGCCGCAGCGCTGTGGCGAGAGTTTCTCCTGGAGAGCAGGACACGCGATGGAGTGCTAGGCCACGCCGCCTGGCGGTTCAGCCAATGAGGGCAGCCTGCCGGGTGACGTCATGGTCGCGCCCCCGTCACTGCAACGCTCCCCCTCCCCCCGGTCTCTCTTCCTGCAGCTCACTGCAGACCGGGGAATCGGCTGCACGCACCACCAGCCTCGCGAGCGCACGTGCAGCGGAGGCACTGGGGCCTCAGCCTAAGACCCCATGTTCTTCTACATGAACCCATAACAGATCTCTATTTAATAAAGCCACTGGTCGTTGTACTCAAGCTTGTGAGTCTACTTGACAGTTCTCAACATAGACTGAGACTCATCATGGCATAGCAATGCTTTGCAAATACGGGCCAAAATGGTTGCAGATTTCAAAAATGCATGGTGAACCAGTGAAACAAAAATGCATGGTGAACCCGTGAAACAAAAATGCATGGTGAACCCGTGAAACAAAAACGTAGGAATGACAGCAAGCACGCAAACAGACAGGATCAAGGTGGATTTAAATTGTCAAAGAATGCAGAGTCTGCAGCCGACGCGTTTCGACATCCTCAGGATAGTCGCGGCCAGGACCGAAACGCATAGGCTTCATCCTTTCAAAATATAATTAATGGCCGAATGAATATTCCTGTGAAGCTGACTTTTTGAGTTCCCGATTTCCTTCCTACATTTTTGGTTCTAATCTCTATGGGGACTCACTGCAGTCTTCGCACAGCATCTGGTGTACAAAAAGGTCAAATAGAAACCATTGTTGATTATTCTTTTTTTGATTATTTCTTTTTTTTTTTTCGTGTGCAAACTCCCCACTGCTCAATTTTGATTACAACCACAGGTAAACCATAAGCAGGGCAAAAAGCCAAAGAGGTCAAATTTAATGTGAGGGAGACTGGCAGAATTGTATTTGCTATGCATCCAGTTTCTTTTTTTGTGTATGATCTGCTACTCAAGGGATAAATCTACTGCTTTTATTACATAAGTCCCCACGAAAGTGAATAGATAATGATAGTTTTGTTGTGGTCCTCTGGCAGTAAGGGGTCAAATGAAGAAGGAACTAAAAAAATTTTTTAAACAGTAGCGTATCCACAGCTGCTGCCTCGTGCTGTAATATCATGGCCTGGAAAAAATCTTTACGACACAGCCAGGATGGAGATGCTAATGATTTTTGGCACGTTAGTATTGGTTTGGCACACACAACCCAAAGAGCTGTAATAAAATACACAAGGATACAGAGACTAAAAAAAAAAAAAAAAACATTGTAAAAGAGTCAGTATGATGTGTATCGGGGCGAGTGATTATCAACGTTACACTTCAGGATCGCTCCGCTCAGACTTGCTGGTTTGGCATTTTTCCCAATAAAAATAGCTGAATATTGTAATTGATAAACAGAGCCGTAATCTGCCCCTGTACAAAACTTGCTATATAAATGTTGTTTCAAACCACAGTCATACTTACTAGGTGTTGGGTTCCAATATATTTGTTTGTTTGTTTTTCCTTATGGTCACTAATGTCATTATTTGTATATTTGTTGCTGTTAATATTTACTGGAAACGAGAATACTGTACTATTTTTAGTGGCTTTCATATTGAGTTTTCTCTGAACGGCTATACGATTTGTGCACATCAAAGGGTAACTCACCAATAGGATACTTTATTCCTGATCACCTCTGTCACATACGGCACCCAGCTAGCATGCAACGTGAATACGGGACAAGGGTTAATACTCACGACCTGCAAGTGTTACCACTTTTCACCTCCACAAAGGTCCGTCAAATGTGTTTTCTCGCTCTCCTCAATCCGTCCCAATATACCACAGCCCCGAACAGCACTCAAGTGAGCACGTGACTTAGATATGCAACCAGGGTTAATACACTAGCCACCCCACCTTTCTCCTCTGCAAGGAACCAGCGAGTTAATATTAACCCCTACTAAATTGGAATCATATCTATCCACTGACACCACCTGAGGGTATGCGAATATGATAAAATATATCAGACTAATATTTGCCAGTGCCCCAGGCCCCTTGTTTATTATAGAAAAAACTATGCACTTTAACACACCAAAATCAGTGTCAAAGCACAATGTGTCCGAAACTTAATTACTTTCCCCAGAGCATGCAATTAGTTCATTCAGAGCCCAAAGCATTACTTATTACATGTTTTAATATATATAAAAATACAGTGCTTAGATTACAGAAAAGGTATTACAAAAAACATACAGTTACAATACAAGGCAGAACAGCTTCTTAAAATAAAAGGGTAAAACAGACAGAAAATCCTATACCTTACCAAATGCTATGGATTTTCCAAAGGGAGGCCGCTGGTTCATAACATGAGGTCTCACATGCTTTGTCCAAACCATGCCTCTGGTGAGATCTGACTTTAAAAATCTATGCCCAGACTTAAATACATTCTTTCCTCATGGCACCGGGATAAGCCCATCCGTTCTAGAGGATGCTTTGAAGCTGCTCTACCCAGACCATGTCTATAGAACTTATTTAGAACAGTTGAAACCTTCAGTGGGCTATCCAGGATGGCCCCCGTCCCAATTAAGGCCTCGGGCATGGTCAGCGCTTATGCGCTGACCCGTGCTGAGGAGCGCTGCTGCTCGGCACTGAGCCCCTGCAGCCGCAATGAGAGCGGCATTAGCAGGGGCTCGCGCACGCTTCCGCACGCTTGCGGAAGCGTGTGTCTCACCGAGTCTTCAGATTTTCCTGCTTGCCGGAGCGCAAGGTCAGTCACGTGAGCGGTTCGCCCAATGAGGGCGAACCAGCTCCGTGATGTCACTGGCCCGCCCCCAGACCTGACCACGGACGGCGTGCTGTGTAAGGCCAGGGAAAGCACCGCTTTCCCTGAGCCTTAGCGCGCCTCCGCAATCGGCAAACAACTATGTCCCAGGCCTAAGTCCCTTTGAAGTTCAGAGCAGACCAAAAAAACAGTCCTGACTTGTTTCAAACCCAGCATTTTGTTAAAATAAGTGTAGCTCATTAACTAGAGGGGTTAAAATACCTAATATCTCATAACATTATCATGACAACTTCATTTTTAATTACTGAACCATTGTGGCAGCAAAAAAAGTAACATGCATTGGGACACTATTAACTCCTTTAATGCTGATGTGATCATTCTATGTGTGTCACTTTTAGCTTCACAGTGCTAATAGTTTTGATGGCTCTGGAGAACAGTTGCCATAGGCTATAATCCCTTTTAAACACGTGATTGCTGTAATGTATGTATGTACAGCGAGTCCTCACTTACCGACGTTCCGCTTTCCGACAGATGCCTTATCCGACGTCGGAAACGCTTATCCGACGTTCACCCACGCCAAATAACATTGAGCTGCAATCTGGCGGTCCGTTATCTGACGGCGGTGTGCGGGACGCATTCCGTCGGATAAGCGAAGACCGCTTCACAGCAGTGATACACGTGACGTAATCACATAAATAACAAATAATACAAATAACACATTATGGGAAGAAGTGCTTCAGACATAAAAGTGACATTTAGGAAAAGGAGCTTACAATCTAATGTGAGTCATATGTAGCGGTCACGTGGCCTTGATTTGCCCTGACAACAGGAACAGTGGAAACCCTTTCACTGCCACGCTACAGTCATGCTTTTTTGGGAATGAGCCACGGGCCATGTGAGTGCCAACATGAACAGAGCACTAGAGGGGTTAGTCAAAAAGTATGTTAGTTAGGTAGCACTCCACAAAAGGACTAAATGTATAAATATACACTGTAGATAAAATGGTGCACGAGGCAGGGGGGACCTCTGACCCCCCGATAGAATCAGATATATACACCTTCTGTGCACATAACTAAAGGGGTTAGTGGATCTGCACGATCATTCTTAATTAGGTGTGTTAGTGTGTAAAATGCCTTTGAACCTTACAGGTCTCTTCTTCATGAGGACACATAAAACAGCTGTATACGTTCATAAACGCAGCGTAGGTTGTCAAGTTCCATCTACATAGCCTGTTAAGTTGCATTACCAGATGGTAACAGTAAATAAAAATACCACTCGTGAGCACATTCACATCTCAGACACGTCTGCCCCCCTGTCTTTCTCCATTATCTCTTAGCAAACAGTGCTTCCACTGCAGCCAGGGATTCTGCAAATGGGCCCTCAGTGAGTACTCGTTACTTGTCCATTTTACCATGTACCCCTATAAGCTTATGCCTGCCATGTTACACAGCTTTTCAGCACAGCCTGGGTTAAAGAAGTGCACAGCCAGTAACCCTACTCACACACAGCTGTTTCAACCTGTGGGGTCTCATCAGTGTGAGGTTGGTAACAAAACTCCTACACTCCCACCGCTAAAGCCTTTTATTACCTTTGCCTCCAGAGGCGCCAGCAAGTCATGTCAAGGTACCGCAGGCCCTCCTGCTGCACAAGGGGCAGCTGTACTGTACAAATACTGTTTATCCCCTGTACTAACAGTGTGGACCCCCGTACTAAAACTTTTCGCTCCATGTATTAACAGTGTGTAATCCCTTCAGTGCTGAAAGGGCCAGTACCATATTGCACTGCATTACGTTTTTGCCCCTTTCAGTACATAAATAACTGGCTTACTTTGGAAGCAAGCATTAGAGCAATGGTGCTCAACTCCAGTTGTCAAGCTCCCCCCCAATAGGTCATGTTTTGAGGATACAGTATCCCAGCTTCAGCACAGGTGGCTCACTGGACCTCTGATTGAGCGTTAGCATTAGCGTAATCGTGGAGGACACCAGAGTTATGGGGTGAAAGGTTTAAAATCTGTTTCAAGGCACAATTCAAAAAACTGTTTTTAAAACAACGTAATCAGTGGCTTCCTCATTAAGAGTAAATCATCCTTAAAGTAACTCTTTTATTTATTTCTATCTTGTGAAAAATGAACATACTGTACACCACTTCTTGTGGGGAACACTGGATTCATGCATATAAGCTACTTATCTTTAAATGTTTCACTAATGATGGTAACTTTGATTAATGATTATTTTGGAACAAAGGTAAGGGCACAATTTTGATGACGGGAAACAGTGCTATTAACTAGTGTTGGACTGGGTCCTACTTTTTTTTTTAAAAACGGGTAACGGGTACCTGGCCAAAATCACATGATCTACCCGGCTGGGTACCCGGTTGGCACTTACCTGGGGGTGGACGAAGACGGTGGCAACATCTAGGCAGGTTAGCAGAGGTCCGGTGGCGGTGGCAGCATCAGCAGTGTGTGTGTTCAGCCCGCGCAGGAGGTGCAGGACTCCATAGCAGTGTGAGCTGGGGAACCATGTGATCAGGGCAGGAGCAGAAGCGTTCCTATTGGACAGCCGGCTCCGGTCACATGGTTCCCCAGCTCACACTGCTATGGAGTCCTGGGAGCTGCAGGACTCCATAGTAGTGTGAGCTGGGGAATCATGTGACCGGAGCAGGAGCGTTCCTATTGGACAGCCGGCTGTCCAATAGGAACGCTCCTGCCCTGACCTGTGGACAGGATATCGCCACAGGACCTCTGCTGACCTGCCTAGATGTCGCCGCGGGTCTTCCTCGCCTTCCATCGCTGACAGCAGGTAAGTAATGATGGATTTTTCAGCTATGCTGACATTACCTGGCACTGGGTGTTACCTGACGCTGGGCCCACTTCTCAGTTGCCAGGTCCGGGTAATTTCTGGGTAGCTGAAAATCCGCCTGGTACCGGGTAATTCCGGGTACTCGGTGTATCACTACTATTAACAAAAGACATTAGTTACAGATGGTAAAAACCCTCTGTTAACTGTGGAAATATTACCATTATGAAAAAATATTTTAATATATTTATCGAATTTATTAACATGTGGATCAGCTCAATGTAACATATTACACGTCACTGTTCTAAGTTGACTATTACCCTAGCCAGGACTGCACCATTAAAGATTCAGTCCGCGCGGCACTTTAAAAAAACAATTGCCACATACGGTACTACTGTGAGCACATGACCTGCATATGGGAGAAGGGTTAATACACAGCTACCTAGCCGACCCACTTTTCACCTTCTGCAAAGGTCCCTGAAATGAGTAATATCTCCCCTCACTCCGTCCCAATATACCATCAGTCACAGACAGCACACTTGTGAGCACGAGACTTAGGCCTCGGCCATGTTAAGTGCTTGCTGGCGGAAGCGCGCTGAGGCGCGCTCCCGCTCAGCACTGAGCCCCTACAGCCGCAATTAGAGCGGCTTTAGTAGGGGCTCACCTGCGCTTCCGCGCGCTTGCGGAAGCGCAGGTCTTAGGTGAATTTAAAATTCCCCCGCTTGCTGGCGAGACAGGCCGGTCACGTGAGCGGTTCGCCTAATGAGGGCGAACCAGCTCCGTGACGTCACTGGCCCGCCCCCGGCCAGTGACGCGTCCGCCCCCGGCCCGCCCCCTGAAGGCCCGCTGACGGCGCGTGCGGTAAGCAACCGCAAGGCCAGGGAAAGCACCTGCTTTCCCTGAGCCTCAGCGTGCCTCAGCGAGCAAGCAGGGAGCATGGACTCAGCCTTAGATATGCAAGCAGAGTTAATACACGCGGCTACTCTATCCGACTCACCTTTCTCCTGCACAATGAGTTAATATTTACCCCTTACTCAATTGCAATCATATCTACCTGCTGCCACCACCCAAGCCAAACATATTAAAAAAAAATACAGAGCCTCTGATCTCTGTTTATTAAAGAAAGCTTTGAACTTAACACACAAAAATCTGTTGTAGCAAAATGGGTACGAAAATGTAAGTTACTCTCTACAAAGTCTCTGCAACAGTTCATCCACAGCCCAAAGCATTACTTATTAAAGAATGTTTTAATATACAGATGCAACCTTACCTTATGGCCCTGCGTCCGCAGGAAATTCTAGAGCACATCGGGGACAGTCCATAGCAGGCTGTAATGGCCCATCGGATTAACAAAGCAGGGGGTTCCGGCGATTGAATGGGACTCGCGCAGTGTGAAGCCTACTGGGCTGCACCTGTCCATAAGAGACGCGCAGTAAGACTGAATCAGTCACTCTCCCTGCGTGCCTCTAACAGGCAATCGTGGGTCTTTTATTGATAAGGTAATAGCCTTATAAAGGCAGTGTACTAGGTTGGAATCAGGGGGTCTCCGGTGCTGGACCGCGTTGATTTCAGCTGCGGAGACCCCCTGTTTCCCGAGATAATTCCAGGGGCTGCGAGGTATTGTGTTTTGTTTTTTAAAGGCAACACTTCTTCAATGAGGAGGGTGACGGAAAGAGCAAATGTCGCTGCCATTCATAGTGCTCTATTGTAACTATTGCTTAGTAGAGATGAGCGAATCCGACCCAATCCATATCCCGCATTTTCTCGCATTTTGCCCCACAAAATCCGCTTCGCGGTGTAAAATCCACAGACGGATTTGGTCGTTTTTTATCCACGTAGATTCACCCAAAACTGCCATTGCATACAACCCGTGGGCGGATTGGATTCTACCAATCAGCGGATTCAGCAATCTGTGGGCGGATTCTTAAGAATGCGCCAACGAATTGCTGAATCCGCGGATTGAATCCTACAAATCCGTCCCCGGGTTAAGGAATCCACGGAGTGTTTGGTAACAATGATTTAAAAACCCGCAAAACGAGAATCGCCCTTTTTGAGATTGATCCGCTGAAATCCGCCGACCAAAGGAACCGACCGATCCGCTGCGGATCCATATTCGCCAAAACAATTTGTCCATCTCTATTGCTTAGTCATGAATCCCCCCTCCTCCCCCCAAACGGTTTGATTTCAGGTCCCAACATTACTCCAATCACATAATATTGGGGGGTGGTCATCAGGGCAGTTAGGGGAAGAGTTACATGGTGCAATATAATAATGGAGATCTATCAAACCTTGCATCTATATGTAGCCTGGAGCTCCCGTGGCTCCTGGAGACCCCCCTCCCCTTGAGCAGCTCGGTCGCGGGTGCCGACAGACCCGACGGCTGCTTCCAAGGGTGGGGGCTGGAGCAGGGAGCAGCGCGGCTTCTCCTGCCTGCGGCCGGTTGCCGGGGACGCGATCGGGCGGTTGCTAAGGCCGCGATCGCGTCTCTAAGGTCCCGGCGGCCGGACAAGCAGGGCGCCGCCATTGAGTATACTGTTGCGCATGCGCAGGGAAGCGTAGGCGCAGGGACAGCCCCCGAGACAGGGATAGCTCGCGCGAGAGCAGGGAGAGCTGAGGGAAGGTCGAGGCAGCCCGGGAAAGCTTGCGCAAGCGCAGTGAAGGTAGGGAAAAGCCCGCGAACCCCTAGCCTACCAGGGAAGGCTCTGAGCTGGGACTACATATCCCCAGAGCCTTTGCGAGCCCCATGTGACCCCAGGGAGCCAATAGGGCTTAGGAGACCCCTGAGAAAAGAGATACATTTGGCGGGCTTGCAGCACGTTAGATTAGTCAGAGACCGGAGCAGCCCAGGGAAGGAGGTAGGGTACAGGAGTCAGGGACTCCCTGTACTAGGCCAGCACCCCCAGGGCTCGAGATAGCTCAGCTCCCCAGTAAGGTGAGTGTTGCCAGGGGCAGCCCTCGGGTTAGGGACCCTGCCACTTACATTAGTGGGAGCTGGGAAAGGAAGGTTACAGAGAGTTGGAGTCAGGGAGCTGTGAGGGAAGCAAGGTGCGGGGAGCGAGAGCAGCTCCTGCACCCCATAGGTACCCACACCCCAGGTAGGCCCCAACTCCCCACTAGGTTAGTGGGTAATTGCTGAGGGAGGCCCAAGATAGGGACGCTGCCCTTAGTGTAGTGCTGCATTGTCAGAGTCACGGCTGTCAGTGCTGTGAGGTCTGACAGGCAGGCACCTTGTTGCGCAGCACGTTGGCTGCAGTCAAAAGTGAGCTACAGCTTGCTGCGGTAGGCGCTGGGACTAGTCAGAGAGTAGTGGGTCTGGAGAAGGGCTATAGCTGTTCTAGTCACCTTGAGGTAGCGCTAGGGGTAGGATGCCTGAAGGGATAAACTGGTAACTGAGAGCAGGAATTCTGGAGAGGATCTGCACTAGGCTAGCCAACAGTAGGTAGACGCCTAAGTACTGCATGGAAGAGTACTCTAGTCCATTCCAGATCACTTACCGAAGGGACTTGGGTAGTTGGGGGAGTGAGACAGGTCATTACCCCTGCAGGCCCTAGGAGTTCCCCAAGCCACTACAGGTTGCTGTACTACAGGGACAGGCCCTAGGTTAGGATTCCTGTCACGGTAGTACCACTTAGATTAGACAGGGACACAGCAGACGCTGCGGTTCCTGTGAAGCGGTTCGGACCCACGTTGGGGTCCTCAGAGACGATTCCAGAGTGGGACCCCCTAGCGGTCCGCACGTGCAAGGAGTTCGGTTGGATCAGACGGATTCATCACACGTCTGACCCTTTGAGAAGTTTGTTGCTGACCCGAGCACCGGAGTGCTCGGCAGGTATTATACCATCATATGTGCACCAACAGGCCTATAGGTTCTTAGTGACTGCGCAGTCACCCATTGACTATCTCTGTAGGAGTACGGGACATTGGGTGGGGTTCTTGGGACACTGGGTGGGATCACCTAGTGTTTGGGAATCGTCCTGCGAGACGTCACTGTTAGTGTCTCACCGTGAGAGAGACACAGGTTATCATTATTATTCGTTAGTAAAGTCCTTCGTTATATAAAGCACTGTGTATGGTATTATTGATTGTCCTGCGAGGAACCACTCCCCCCTCTGGTGGGAGCCATCGCAGGTGGAGGCGCTGTACCGAGAAGATGTTGTAAGTGATCACCCCTAGTATAATTACCCCAGGTTCCCCGTGGCGGAAGCTCAGCCCTCCTGTGAGCCAACAGGTAATGCACCACACCTGAGTAACAATATATGATTCCTGCACTCACACAGTAGAATCTGCGATTGGGTGGGGGAATACCCGTTACATTTGGAGGCGCTGCTGAGATAGACCTGGGGTGCCCTGTTTTCATTTTTCCAAATTGGCCAAATTAGATTTTTCACCATGTTTGGGCCTGCAAGCCATGAGGCCCACGAACGAAACAAGAGGACAAAAGTATCCCCGCGACATGTGCTAGTAGTAGGGGATGTTCCCAGTAGTGCCGTGAAGTTGAGGGAAATTTGTGAGGCCCTAGGGAGACTCCTGGGCATAGACCAAGGGTGGAAGAGGATAGAGCACCGGTACGACCCCACAGACCAGTGTTGTAGACTATGGCTAGTAACGGATCAGGAAATATGCCGGGAAAATGTCCCTCTGACCTTGCATTTCCCAGAGGCCCCACCAGAAGGCTACCCTCTTGCATACTCAGAGAGCCTTAGTGAGATTACCCGACCTGTGATCAAAATGGAGGCTCCCTCATCAAGGGAGTCACACCTAAAATGGCGTCTCCCGCCAAAGCAGGAGAGCACATGTGCTGCTGACTGCAAGCCTGCACCAAATTGTGTTGCAGAAATCCGTCCGGGACTGGCGGGAAAACCAGAGCTCCGCCCCCGCAATGTGAGTGACTCAGTGATAGAGCGAGCCCCTCCTTTACATTCCACAAGGGGGAGCAAGCAAAGTGAACAGCCATCAGCAACTGCTGTTTCCACTAAAGACAGTACAGATTGTAGAGAAACACACCCGCAGTTGTATGGGGCATGGCGGACAAAAGGAGGAAAAATACCCTTTCTTCTGTGCCCGTGCCTACAAAAGGATTTGAATCTATCTGGTGGTATGGACTTTAACCCCTTTAGGCTACCAATAGAATGGCGGTTGGCAGTGGTGGAGGATGACGGGTGCATAAGATGTGTTTGTGACCAGTGTGACTTCCCAGGTGGCAAACCGACCTGGGGTCCCAAGTGTGCTTGTTGCGGAGCACAGTTTCTAAAGCCTGTGCTGCTGCAGTCTACAGTCCCAGATCCCAAGCAGGAATCTCAGATGGCAGAACACAGAGATGAAGATGCTGTTACTTGCTCTACCTCAACCACGGAGGTGGAGGAGCTGACAGACAAGGCTGCCCTGGTTCCCTGTTGCAACCAAGCGGGAAGAACTGAGGCCCAGCCAGCTACGGAAAAGGACGAACCATCGGTGGCGATGCGCCTACCGGCGAACCACCCCAGCAGTGAGACAGAGGAATCACAGGGGGAGGTGTACCCCCTAGAAGAAAGCTGTCCAGCCGTGCGAGAGGACCAGTATCTACCACCTACCGTTCAGTTGAAGAGAACAGTCAGCTCTGTCGTGGTGTCAGGTGAAGCACCGCAGATACCTGACAGTGTTCCACAAGAAGAGAAAACCATTGCAAGCCAGCAGAGTGGTAAGGAACCCCCTTGCCCCCCACAGGCTCCGATGGAGGTGGCCGTGAAAAAGGCCAGAGTTACGGCTCCTGAACCGAGTGTGAGCCCGTGCGCTCCGACTCAAATGGTCCCAGGACCGGGATCCAACGCTCCCGAGTTTCAAGCCAGTAAGTGGACTGTCCCAGAAGTGCCGGGGACAGGTCCCGATACAGCCGAGGTGGGAACTGACAGTGTCCCCGAGGACCTGTTGGCTACCGTGAATCACCACAGTGGTAAGGTATCTACCCTTTACCCCCTGCCAGGTGAAACAGAGACTTTGAGGAAAGAGACATTGTCCATTGCTCGCTTCCCAGCGGGAGCCTCGCAAGTACGTAGGGACAAGGACTGTGTGGCGAGGGATTTAGTAAAAATTGCCTCCCTTAAGCCCAAAAGGGAGCGTGCCATTCGCCAAGTAGTGGACCGCGGAAAAGGTCCTGGCCGCCTGGTCTACCGCATCCATGCCGCGGGTGACCGGGTAAAGGTCTGCTTCAGAGACATGGTGCTACTCCTTCCACCAGGGGGAGGAAGTAGCGAGGAACCAGTGACTGTTGCCCTCCGGTGTGCTCTTCAAGAAATTTTTCTGGGGGAGGCTCACGGACGCAACAGTGAGGTACCCCCACTTGATCAGTTAGGGGCACCCCACGAATGGTCTCAGCAAACAGCTGACGCTCAGCTGGCCTCGGGTATGGTATGTGAACTGTATTGTAACCTGATGTCTAAAGTCACCAGTGATAGGTTGTACATATGCCCTGCATTTTCATTGTATAACTGTGTACCAGGTTATGTCTGCCATCCAAGCGAGGTCGTTGGAGTTTCACCAGGGGGAGAGTGTAGCCTGGAGCTCCCGTGGCTCCTGGAGACCCCCCTCCCCTTGAGCAGCTCGGTCGCGGGTGCCGACAGACCCGACGGCTGCTTCCAAGGGTGGGGGCTGGAGCAGGGAGCAGCGCGGCTTCTCCTGCCTGCGGCCGGTTGCCGGGGACGCGATCGGGCGGTTGCTAAGGCCGCGATCGCGTCTCTAAGGTCCCGGCGGCCGGACAAGCAGGGCGCCGCCATTGAGTATACTGTTGCGCATGCGCAGGGAAGCGTAGGCGCAGGGACAGCCCCCGAGACAGGGATAGCTCGCGCGAGAGCAGGGAGAGCTGAGGGAAGGTCGAGGCAGCCCGGGAAAGCTTGCGCAAGCGCAGTGAAGGTAGGGAAAAGCCCGCGAACCCCTAGCCTACCAGGGAAGGCTCTGAGCTGGGACTACATATCCCCAGAGCCTTTGCGAGCCCCATGTGACCCCAGGGAGCCAATAGGGCTTAGGAGACCCCTGAGAAAAGAGATACATTTGGCGGGCTTGCAGCACGTTAGATTAGTCAGAGACCGGAGCAGCCCAGGGAAGGAGGTAGGGTACAGGAGTCAGGGACTCCCTGTACTAGGCCAGCACCCCCAGGGCTCGAGATAGCTCAGCTCCCCAGTAAGGTGAGTGTTGCCAGGGGCAGCCCTCGGGTTAGGGACCCTGCCACTTACATTAGTGGGAGCTGGGAAAGGAAGGTTACAGAGAGTTGGAGTCAGGGAGCTGTGAGGGAAGCAAGGTGCGGGGAGCGAGAGCAGCTCCTGCACCCCATAGGTACCCACACCCCAGGTAGGCCCCAACTCCCCACTAGGTTAGTGGGTAATTGCTGAGGGAGGCCCAAGATAGGGACGCTGCCCTTAGTGTAGTGCTGCATTGTCAGAGTCACGGCTGTCAGTGCTGTGAGGTCTGACAGGCAGGCACCTTGTTGCGCAGCACGTTGGCTGCAGTCAAAAGTGAGCTACAGCTTGCTGCGGTAGGCGCTGGGACTAGTCAGAGAGTAGTGGGTCTGGAGAAGGGCTATAGCTGTTCTAGTCACCTTGAGGTAGCGCTAGGGGTAGGATGCCTGAAGGGATAAACTGGTAACTGAGAGCAGGAATTCTGGAGAGGATCTGCACTAGGCTAGCCAACAGTAGGTAGACGCCTAAGTACTGCATGGAAGAGTACTCTAGTCCATTCCAGATCACTTACCGAAGGGACTTGGGTAGTTGGGGGAGTGAGACAGGTCATTACCCCTGCAGGCCCTAGGAGTTCCCCAAGCCACTACAGGTTGCTGTACTACAGGGACAGGCCCTAGGTTAGGATTCCTGTCACGGTAGTACCACTTAGATTAGACAGGGACACAGCAGACGCTGCGGTTCCTGTGAAGCGGTTCGGACCCACGTTGGGGTCCTCAGAGACGATTCCAGAGTGGGACCCCCTAGCGGTCCGCACGTGCAAGGAGTTCGGTTGGATCAGACGGATTCATCACACGTCTGACCCTTTGAGAAGTTTGTTGCTGACCCGAGCACCGGAGTGCTCGGCAGGTATTATACCATCATATGTGCACCAACAGGCCTATAGGTTCTTAGTGACTGCGCAGTCACCCATTGACTATCTCTGTAGGAGTACGGGACATTGAGTGGGGTTCTTGGGACACTGGGTGGGATCACCTAGTGTTTGGGAATCGTCCTGCGAGACGTCACTGTTAGTGTCTCACCGTGAGAGAGACACAGGTTATCATTATTATTCGTTAGTAAAGTCCTTCGTTATATAAAGCACTGTGTATGGTATTATTGATTGTCCTGCGAGGAACCACTCCCCCCTCTGGTGGGAGCCATCGCAGGTGGAGGCGCTGTACCGAGAAGATGTTGTAAGTGATCACCCCTAGTATAATTACCCCAGGTTCCCCGTGGCGGAAGCTCAGCCCTCCTGTGAGCCAACAGGTAATGCACCACACCTGAGTAACAATATATGATTCCTGCACTCACACAGTAGAATCTGCGATTGGGTGGGGGAATACCCGTTACATATACAATGGTGAATTGATCCTCTGCATCATTTAAATGTGCCTACTCTGAGGTCGCGTTAATTCTCCAAAGTAGGAGATCACCAGCAGATGAAGAAAGTCAAATACTGTACAGCTCAACCCCATTATAGCGTGATCCGCTACAACGCGAATCCGCATATAACGCAGTCTGAGCGTGTATCCCGAGATTTGCAAACCTCAATTTTGCCGGCGCGAGGACTTACCGGCATCTAGATCTCTCTCCTCTTTGCTGTCAGCTCTCTCCTAACTTCATAGGGCTGTGTCCACATGCTCTCCTCTCTGCAGCTGTCAGCTCTCGCGTCGCAGATGAGGGTCATATGACACAACACACATTTTTTTTAAACATTCAATTTAATCAATCCTCCGCGAGGAGAGCGCATGGACACAGCCCTATGAAGTGAGGAGAGAGCTGACAGCAAAGAGGAGAGAGATCTAGATGCCCTCGCGCGCCAAAAATTTAACGCGATCCTGGTTATAACGCGGTTTCATTCTGTGGCCCCCAAGGACCGCATTATAACGGGGTTCGGCTGTAACAAGTTTTATACATGTGCCGCCAATGCATATTGATGGGGAGAAAAATTGCTCAGAGAAAATTGAATTTCGATACATATAGTATCCAGGGTGTCGTCAATTTTTCATAACAGTGAGGGTTTTGGATAGCTACAGAAATATACAGTGCCTTGTTACAAATTCACAAAGAACATACATTTTGGTTCAATAAGTACACTTTTTGATGTCAGTAAAGGAAAACTGCATTGCACATGCTTATTACATATATGAATGGCAGCTTGCTTGTCCTATAGATCAGGGGAGCGCAAACATTTGAAGCTTCGCCCCCTGTCTCCCCTTCCCCGGCTCTCGCACCCCCGCCCCCCCCACCTTGGATCCGCATCAAATGACGCAGCGTCATTTGACGCGTGTGACGTCACATGGCCCCGTCACGTCATTTGCGCCGTGTAGCCATGGCGACACGTCACACCGCCGGCTGAAAAAGTGGCGTGTTGCAGGGGCCTCACGCGATCCCCCTGCATTTAATTAAATGCCGTGGGGAAGAGCGCAGGGCCCCTGCAACTGCCCACGCCCCACCCAGACAGATCTCCCACCCCCCAGCTTGCGCACCCCTGCTATAGATCATCGAAATTGAAACTCATTTTCGGATCATTTTAACACTACAATGCTCTGTTGTCCTGAACATGCAGCCACATTATTAGTAGAAGGTGCCCTATTGCCCCCTCTGTCATGCAAAGCTATTTTGCCCTTTGCTTTCTTCTATGACATTATAGGGTCAGAGGACACAAGAGGATACAAAAAGGCTAAAGAAACAACTTGCACCTAATACTTATGAAACCTAAAACACTAGCAAATCTCTTTATTATACTTTAATAGTGGGGGTAAGCACCAAGTAGCCATAATATGTGGACATAACCACTACACATTTGTGGTTCTGTTTACAACAAACACAAATACCACTTGTGAGCACATTCACATCTCAGACAGGTCTGCAACCCTGCTTTCATCCTTATCTCTTAGCATACAGTGCTTTCACTACAGCAAGGGATTCTGGGAAATGGCATGCAAATGAGCACACAGTGTGACACCTTTTTGCTTCAAGTCCATTTTAACATTGTCCCCCTGTAAGCTTATGCCTGCCACATACACAGCTTTTCAGCACTGCCTGGGTTTAAGAAGTTCTGTTCACGAACAGAATAAAATAGTTGAAAGTGTACACTCATACACAATACTGTTCTACATTGCATCTTATTCACAGAATGGTTCCCAACTATGTAATAAATCTTTAATATGAATACTGCTCTGAGACAACTCCCATGTGTTGCTGTTTTGTTGCTTTACAAAGTAGGTTTCCATCAATACTGGAAGATAATGATATCACTGAGGTTTCTTTGGGCACAATTTACCCGCAGCACACACTTTATGAAATGTCTCCTCCAACATGATGGAATCATTGAAATTCACTCTGGAAAATGTGAAAGGTTACCACAAAAACTCTAGAAGATTTAGCCAAATTAAATGTTATATGGGACCTACTGTATAATAACGTGTGCGCGTGCGTGTGTAGAGAATGAAAAACATATTACCAGATATTAGGCCTCAATAATTCCCGCCACAGTATTTTAAGGATTTCAAAGCGCAATAACAGTTCACATTCATTGGGGTTGCAATGGGAGTACTCAGCCATTTTGCATCTTCTCTTCAATTTTTAACATTTACATAAAAGAGAACAACAAACAGAGCTTATCTTACCATGCACAGTGCTTGTATTAGGGGTGAATTAGTGGCTCGTAAAGAACTATGCGTTGTAGTCAGGGCTGGCGCACTGAAATCCGGTGCACTGAAATCCGGCGCCCAAGGCGAGCACAGAGAGAAGACGCCCCGAAGGGAGTGCGGTGCCTTTTACCCTGTCCAGCCAGCATCTCCTCCTGCTGCATGGTGTCACGCAACGAGGCCACGCCATGTGACAATGCCGGAGCCTACAGAGGCTCCCGTGGCACCACCATCAAACCCGACGTTGGGTGGCATTTTCTGTGCCTCCTTTCTTTCCTGATATTATACCAGGAACTAAAGGAGGCACAGAAAACGCCGCCCTCGGAAAGGGCCGCCTGAGGCCGTCGCCTCTTTTGCTCACCCGTGGCACCGGCCCTGGTTGTAATTCGAAAGATGTGGTGATCTGGGCTAAAGTATTAGGCAAATGGAGGTCTTTGAAGAAGATCCAGGCCATGACTTGGCATAAGTAAATCGACATGGAGGATTTCACAACATGATGATGAAAAATGGATATTAAGATAGATTTTTTTTTAATGTTTTTTTCTCATTTGGACAGTCTGTGGAATTGTATAATGAAAAGATCTCATCAAAGGCAGAGAAAGTGCGGGGAAAAAGAAATAGGGAAGAAGGCAGAATACCCAAAAAAGGAGGTTGTAGGAAAGGGGGAGAAGGTGCCCCTATAATTACTTTGCTTTTCCAATTATACCTGTTTGTGTCTCTGTAAATATCCCAGGCACATGCCTAACGATACGATCAAACTGCTACAGGGGAAACATCTGGACTTGATATGCATCCAATACTCATGTTTAGACTTGAAGAGCATGGACAGCCAACCCATCCATCATATTACAATAGGGCGTGTCATTGGGCCCCGGACAGCAAGCATGGGAAAGTGAAGCGAAACTTAAATGAAGGACACCTGGTCCTTATTAACATCTTGGGGGCCTATGGAGGGAGGTAAAACTGGTACAATTCTAGGTCACGCGTTCTTTCAATAGTCATTTTTCTCGATACATCTGGTTACATTTGATAGGTCTATAATTTTTTTTTCATTATAAATACAAGTGTAAGTGGTAGATTCATGAGTGAATTGCCTGGTTTTCCCTCATTACTACACATTCACAAAGCTACCACTTTGGGGGTGTATTCGCCAAAGTGCATGGGCCATTATCAATCTGTAATAGCCATTCACATGATTTGAAGATTAATCGAATGTTCTATGTATGAGTCATTACAGGGTGAGGATTTCCCTGTATTCTTGGCTCCCGTGTAAGCCAATCAGAGCACTTGGTGTTTAAGACCTGTATCCAGCACTCAGGTTGGTTGATGTGATAAATTATGGAGTGAGGTTTAGTGAATGTAAAACTGGAGACGCCAGGAAAACACAGTTTTATTGCGCGCAAAAGTTTACAATAAAACCTTATATGCCACGAATATGGAGATACTTCCAGGATCAAATGGAGCTGGATATTATGTTGCTGCCTCAATGCATCATTTCCTTGAAAAACAAAAAGAATCATATTTGCAGCTTGTATTGTAAGAATGACGTTTAAATAAATGATGTTTTGCCATCTTCAATACGTCAGTCAATCTGATTAATTGATCATTAATTGTCATTCACGAGTAAGATTTGACATGAAAATGTCTGTCGCCCTCCAAGTATTACATGCCAACAATGTTTAAAAAATTTTTTTTTTTTATATATATATATATATATATCATTTAAAAAACAAAAAACATGTCATCACATAAAATCTGTTTTTTTTTTTAGGATGCATATATACCTTTGTCCTGAAAAGTAATTATTGGCTACAATTTATATTCAAGAAACGGCCATTCTTGTCTACACAAAATGCACATAAGTGCAAGGAATTAAGAACTGCCACCTATTTACATTCTGCTGAGACATGTTAACAGCCCTAACACAGTAGCAGAGAAACCGAGGAAACCTAAGATCCATTGAGTCTGTCCCTCCCACCATATGGCCACATTGAATAAGATTATTCCACAATAGAGCCTTAAGACCTACAGGGGTTTATTGGTTTCAGATAGGCGGTTGGGGGAAATATTCTACATTCTTACAAACAAATGTAAGGTTAATGTTTACCCCAGGCTATCCACTGCACTAGCACTGCACTATCACTGCAGTATTAGAAGTGCTAGCAGCAGTCCTAATAAATAGCCCCCCAAAATTGCACTAATAAATATACATGATAGTTAGTTTTAGAGTTATTTTGCTCCTGAATGCGATACCTTTGTAATAGTTACTGTTTGAAAACACAGACGGATAATACTGTCGCTAATGGAGGAATTTCCACAACTACAGTACCTGAGATGCTGTCCTGATATTCGCTGCTTTTCTCGCCTCTTTTTATTAGTACATCTACTTCAATATGCAGCAACAAAACCATGGTATCTAAGGAAGATGTGCATTAAACTGACTATTATGTGATTTACTACAGTATTCTATTTGCAAATATCTCTGTTCATTTTGACACTTTGTTTTTTAGTCACACAATGGTTTTGCCAACTCAACAAAGAACAATAATGTATTTATATTTTTATTTACATAACACTATCTATATACATAGCGCTTTACAGCAGTAACACACGTGACATAATGGGAATAAGCGCTTCCTTAATAAAAGTAACATTAGACGACTGTCCTGAAGAGCTTACAATCTAATCTATTACATCGCAAAAGATGCAAACATGTTATTATTTCTACACGAAGCAACTCTTCTCCGAACTTCTCCTTGGGCTCCACATAACCAGTCACCAAACTGCATGATTCAGACAAGCAGAATACAATAAGCACAAAATGAAAAGAAAAACACAACAGATTACATTAAACAGAACACATTAAAATAAGCATGCAGAAAATGCACATTCTTTCACTTAAAAGTGCAGTGAATGAACTTCTGTAATGAAGTATTTAGTGCATCTACCAGAAAGCGGATATTTTAGCACACGTACAAGTGATTGCAGCGTTAACTACAGTATGACAAATGAGAGTCAATAGTATTTGCACCAAGAAGAGTCAATTAAAAGCTCCCCTGATGTGGCAGATGAAGAAAGGTGTTGCTTGAAAGATGCATCCTTTATAATTTACAATAGGCAGGAAAAAAACACTCAAGTTTCAAATATTTTATATAGATAACAATTGTTTAACTCACCATCACAAACATGAAACCAAATACAATGGCATACGTTAGCATCACTATGAAATAAATTGGCATGCACAATAAATTCACTAAATCGTTATTTGGTCCACTGTTTGTTAGCACTGCATCAAATCACTTAATGTTACTAAACACGACCCGCAGATATAAGCAAACGTGCCATACACCCTTAAGAAATCCAGATGTTTTGTTTCTAAAGCACAGTGTGTCAGCTGCCTGATCTGAATTCTGCAGGAAACTCCTGCTCCATCCTGATGGTAAAATGCAACCACCCCCCCAGAAAAAAAACCCTATACACTACATCACAGCCCAGCAATGCAGAGGTAGAAAGATGGTTTGTGCAAGTTGCAAGACAGTCAATGGAGAGTCTCTAGCATTTGAAACATTTCAGAGCATACTGTATATAAAAAAAAAAACCACATTTGTGATACAAGTTGGCATCAAGCATACAACAAAATCTCTTACTCACCTTGAGTGGGGATCTTTCCCGACATACAAAAGAATAGATCTCTTTCAGCAAAATCACCAGGACATTGGTGACCAGGAGTTCCAAGCTTTTTTTTTTAAATTCTGATTGGAATACTGAATGCAATCAGTGCCTGTCCTCTAGCAATGTTACATGCGAGCACAATGAATGCAGTGGAGTTCTCCCTGCTTTCTTACAATGACATCATTCCTCAGGACAACAGGCCAATAGACATGCACAGGGAGAAGCTTGGAGCGGGGGGTTATGGGAGTTGTAGTTACCCTTGCTAGGATATGTCAGCCTGATGTAGGATTCCAGGCATCTGGGTGGACTACAAGTCCCAGAGACATGGGGTCGGGGTTGAGGAGAGGAGCTGAATACTAGAGGCTGCATCAGGTATTCCTTCAGGAGGAGGGCTAGGTTTTGTATTGGAGAGAGGAGAGCCGGGGGAAAAAGCAGAAGAAGTTTTCACCTGTGTAGCCATATGCCCCTGGCTATATATTTATTTATACAAATGTTTTACCAGGAAGTAATACATTGGGGGTGATTCACTAAGCTCCAATTTTTTGCGCTGAAATTGAAACATTTTGCCCGGGTGCAAAAGGGTGAAGCCAAATGCGCTATTCACTAAGACAGCTCGGCGCAATTTGGCCCGGCCGAGCCAAAAAATGCCATATCGCGCGAGCACCTTTCCCCCCCCCCCTGCTATCGCGCTTAAAGTTATACAGCACGATAGCTGCTAGAAAAAAAGCAGCCTGTAAGAACTGCATGGAGACGCTGCGTCTCAATGCACGGCTCTTACAGGCGATTGTGCTGTACAAATATTATTTTGAATAATAGTGTACATGTGCAGGGGGTCTCCTGAGCTGAGCCGCATTGGTTTCAGCCTCGGGGACCCCCGACTTAATGAGATACAGGCCCCGGTATGGGGTGCCGGTATCCCCTGTGTTTTTAAAGCTCCCGCGTCACGTGACCGGGGGATTTAAATCCTGCACATGTACACTATTATTAAAATTAAAAGAAAAAATACATAAATACTTTTAAATAAATACATAAATATTTTAGTTGACGCACACTTACATCATTTGTTATGTATTACAAACTTACATCAGTTTTAGTATTGTTATGTATTACAAAATGATGTCCTATTTAGTGACGCGCAAGCCCCCCCCATAAAGGGGTGAAGCTTTACTTTTTAGGGTATAAATGTATCTCATACTGTATTATCTGACAGAGAGCTTTTTGTTTTGAAGCTGTCTCTGCTGTGTGCACTCTGAATAAACTCATTTAATAACTAAAATGTTTTTTGTAACATTTTTTACAGCTTTCACATACAGTACAGTAATGGGCAAAATTACTATTATCCACATATGGATAATAGTGCATTTGCCCATTAAAAATAGATTAATCACAATAAATAAAATACAGTAAATGCATCTTGCACTCAACCCTGCCAGGCTACCACAATGAAGGCCGTCCTTCTCCTCATCACCGTCCATGCCCTCCGGTGCTGAAAAACATACAGAAGAATAAAAAGAGACAATATAATGTCCCTAACCCCTTAATCACCTTAGCGGTTATTAACCGCTGTAGTAATTAAGGGGTTAACCCACCCTCCCCCACTACCCACCCGTGAGGCCTAACCACCCTCACCCACTATCCACCATCCCTTGGGCAATACCCCCTTCACCCACTCCCCACAATACAGAGAACAGCCCCACAATAAACATTACAATATTTAATAAACAATACATAACCCACCCCCTGTTCCCCCCATAAAATATGATTTATTATTTTACATACAGGCTTAGTACCCCAGGCCGACGGGAGTCCCCGGTGCTCCCGACGGGTGTCCGCAGGCCCCACAGTGCACCAGTACCCCAGGGTCTGTCCACGGGAGGGTCCGCGGGTGTCTGGGGGTCCCCGGGTCAGCTCCACAGGTGTCTGAGGCCCTCTGGCGGTTCCCACGGGGGTCTGGGGCCCTTGGGTGGTCCTTGCCGGTCATGACATAGGACATCTCAAAATCAAAACACAGCACATAGAGAAATCACAACACAGCACATAGCCAATTAAATATCTAACAAATGCCAAATCAAACAATTGTATAGTGTGTACATGATGCAAATAATCTTTGCATCATGTAACACTGTCAGTCAATGCTGAAACTAAATCAATTACTAACTAGATACAATGCCATCCAAACAATAATAAAAAACAAAGCAAGAAGTAAACAGAAATTAATTACAGTCAATTAATCCAGTCCAAATCAATTACAAAATTCCCTATTAAAATTCCAAAACCAAACAATTCTGAAAAAAAAAATGCAAGTTCAAAGTAACCACCATCAGCCAAAATCTAACTACCAAAAATAAGCCACTATTAAAAAGCAAGCCCCCCCCTGAAATAAACTATTGAAAACAGCACCAAAAATTACATCTAACTAAATAAAAATTACAATTACATTGCACACATTTGTAAACAAACATGCAAAAGACATTTAAATACAGTTAAATACATAAAAACAAGCAAAACACCCATTGATTGTCCCTGTATGTATGTATGTATATCAATAAAACATACATACAGGGGCACTAACTGGGCATAAAAAAAAACAATCACATAAAAAAAATCAAAAACATACATTTCTTTTGTTTCTTTACCTTTAGATGACATCACTCACCGAAACCAGGGGACACCGCATACTCTCAAACCAATCCACGCACAGGAACCCAGGTAAAACAAAAAACAAGTCTTTCTTTCTTTCTATTTGTAATCCATACCGTCACTCTTCGGGGTCTTCTTCTGTCTTCTTCTGGGGCCTTCTTACCTTCTGCCGGCACGCCCCGGTCCTCTTCTTGGGAGGGGAGGTCCTCCCTCCACGGCGTCTGGCTCTAAAATGAGACGACATAGGCTTTTATAGGCCTATGACGTCACATTTTCCATCAAATGGTTCCCACCGCCCTGATTGGGCAGTGAAAACCATGTGATTTTGTGGTTTGGGATTTTTTTTTATGATGTCATGTAAAGGAAATGAAGCTAGCCAATCAGAATGGCTGTACTTCATTTCCCTTTAAGATGACGTCATCAAAAGCAAGATGGCCGCCGTCACTGGTACTTGAGCCAATCAGATCGTGGGAACTGGCCCCAATCTGATTGGCTGTGACAGAGGTTTTGGGAGAAAGGATGTGACGTCATTCAAAGGGAGTCACAAGGTGTACTGGGCCCTGCTACCGGCAAACACGGGTACAGGCTGCGGGCCCCCCCACCCCCACGTGCAATGCCCGAGGCACCAGGCCCCGGCCCTACCTTCCCGGTTCCTCCTCTACTGCCGCCCTGTACAGCAGCCCTAACGTGCCTGCCCTCCCCCCTCCAAATCCTCCCGCCCGGGCCCTAACATAGTTTACCATCCAAATCCCCCTCACCCCCCCCCCCCTCTCCCGGCCCTGCTACCCCCCCCATTCCCCCCCGGGCCCATACTGATTCCTCCCAGGCCTTTTGTCACATTGGATCTAGCATTGGGTATCTTTGTCTTATTTTGAAAATATTAAAATAAACAGATTGCATTGTAATGTTTTTTTCCGTATTACAATAACAAGAAAACAGTTAAGCAAAAGTCGCGTGCTAAAAATTTTTTTTTCCGGGGTAGGGGCGCTATGGGTTGGGGGGGGGGAGGGTGGCCTGCTCCTTTAATTTGTCCTGGGTCCCATGATTTCTGTTGGTGGCCCTGGCTCTTCCTTATAGCGTCTCAGATCAGATGCATTGTAAGGAACCCCAACCCTCTTATATAGATCAGATGCATTGTAAGGAACCCCAACCCTCTTATATAGATCAGATGCATTGTAAGGAACCCCAACCCTCTTATATAGATCAGATGCATTGTAAGGAACCCCAACCCTCTTATATAGATCAGATGCATTGTAAATACTTCTGTATTTGGTACAATGTTCCCTGAAAATTATGGATGCCCAGTGAACCCAGGGGTTCCTAAGAACCCCTGTTGAAAAACACTGGCGTATGTATATGTGAGTGTGTGCATGTATGTATTCACAAGGGAATGCATGTATGACTGTGTATGCACAAGTGTGAGCTGTGTTATCATTTCTGTCCATTGTGGCTCTATAACGTTTCCTCTTTGGTCCCAATAAAATCCGTCTGACAAAAGTCCCACTGACATGCTTAAAAAATATTTCCCATTTAAAAGTTACCTTTACTTTACCCCTTTCATCACAATCAGACACTTCACAGCCAAACTCAGCAGCCGTTTTCCATCCCAGAAACAAATTGGTGCATACCATTGTTCCATATGGTTGTCATTGTGCGTTATCTAAGAAATCATTTATAATTCAGTCCTAATCTCTGTAACTAAAATTACATGTGCAACTTTACCTCCTTTACGAATGTTCTCCTGACTACTCTGTAACAAAGGCAGCACGTATTTCATATTTTGAGCAATTTACCCTTTTTAAAATGACTCTTTTGGAGATAAATTTGAAATGCTCTTAAACTGCCTACATGAAAACTATGAAACAAGTAAATGAAACATGTTAAGCAAGGTGTTACATGCCAGAGTGCTCTCACTTTATTTCTAATTCAATTACTAAACAGAACTGCGACTTTGAGGAAAAGCTGCTACATATTTCATTTATGGGTTCAACATCATAAAAGATCTTCGGTCTATGTAACAACGCACTGTTTTGACACACAGCACCTATTTGTGCTCCAAGATGCATCATATGTAACCTTCTTGCACCAATTTCTTACATCTGGTGCTGATTTGTAAACAAGAACATTTACACTACAGTACCTCGGACGTTTTGACGCAGATTGATGGGAGCTCAAAGGAAGAAAAAGCGAAGGGATTGTCACGGATTGAAGGGCGAAAAAGTGCCGCATACATATGCACAATTTGATATATCTCATTATAACGTGTGCACTGTGTAACTCCTCCCTAACTACTCTTTTTGACACGCCCCAAATCGCAAACCGAGCAAAAATTGGAGCAAATACCTTGATACATTGACGCAAAGAGGCAAAAATGGGACTATTATTTGCAATTCAAAGAACAATTGATGCAATTTAAAAAATGGGCAAAACACTTCACAATAAATCCAGCATATAGGTAGAAAAAAACATTTAATTGGTGCAGGCCCTTAATACATTATAGCCACACTGTCCAACTAGACAAGAAAAGAAAAAGACTAAGGGCGGTGCTCCAGAACACTCACGGCTAGAAGATTCGGAAATCTTTACAATGAATAGACCAAAACATTCTCCATTCTGTGAAAAAAAAATCACAGCATTTTTGTGACCGTGAGGGGGTAACCAGGCTCTTAATAAAGGTCAAGCCCTGTTTTGGTTACCTCTGATCCGAGTATAAGGGTTTGGGAGTGTCAGCTCTTGAGCCCAGTAATGTTAAATGCATAACTTGTACATTGCGACAATAAGATTTTTTGTGTTTTTACCTTTCCAGGGATGCCAGCGAGCAGGGATTGCTAGGGCATGAGTTTCAAGGGGGGATTTGAGGAGAAATTGTTGCCAGAATGTGCCTACTGTAGGCAGTTGGGATCCAGAGTTGTCGGTTCCCCTAAAAACGTACCCAGGAATCATCACAAAGTAAAATCATGCCTGATTCTCGGATACATGTAGGCACATTGTCCCGGCAATATCTCCCCTTGAAAACGCTTTTGCGACTCACGCTAGGGTTCCCTGCTTCAGCATAGCCCAGAAAGGTAAATGAGTGCAAAGGGATGTAAAGTGTCCCTATAACTATAAGGGGTCCCTAGGTTAACGGGGATACCCCAGTTAATGCCCAGGTAACCCAGAACCTGTATTGAGGTTCTTGGGTGCTCCAACCATATATATATAGACTGGACTCAGAGTCCAGTCTAAGTCTAAAGGCAGTGTGTGGTGAATAAAGGCTAGTAGAAATACAAGTGAAGCTTTCTATTCTATTCCCCATACCCAGAGACTTAGGAAAGTATTAAAAGTGTATATTTTATTAATACTGTAATAGTGCTGGTATGTACTGTAGTGCACTATATACTGTATGAGCTGGGACTTTCGGAACCAATGTTCAGACAGGCTACCAAGTTGGTACCAGTAAGTCTGCCGACATCGGAGATGAAAGCCACCAGAGGATGCCTGAGGTGTGAAAGCCATTTGGGTAGCAGGGAAAGGCTCAAGTACCCACGTACTGGGATCATGGCAGTCGCCAGGGCTGCCATTTGTCCTACCAGAACAGGAAAGGGGAGGTACACTCCCACTTGTGATGCTAACCAGGAGCAGACAATTACTTTGTGCGTAATAAATCAATAAATATCTTCATTGCATAAGACAGTTCATGAGACCCAAGAATCCGTTGGTTCCAATTCTTCTTCAGCAGCAGCAGATGCACCGCCGTTTTTCCTGCAATTTGTCCTACCAGACCTGTAGAGCCTGACCCAGCGGGTGGCATGAGATAGCCAGGGACAGAGGTGGCAAACTTGCCCATGTCCCTTGGCAATCTCAGATTTCCCGCAGACCCGGCTTTCCATACCGGCTTCTCTCTGGCTACTGAGAAAGTTCCCACGCTCTGATTGGTATTTTGTGAATGAACTCTGAAATACTATAAGAAACCCCTAAGCCAGGGGTCGTCACACCGCAGCTCGCGAGCCACATGCGGCTCTTCGGGCACGACCGTGCGGCTCTTCTAGGATTTGTGGCGGCAGGTGTATCATGCTGCAGCAAGCGCGTGGGTGGCGGCGGCGGTGAGGAGGATGCCGTGCGAGAGCAGGTAAGTTTTTTCCCCATGTTGATTGAATGAATGGTTGCCGGGGGCGGGACTTAGCATGCTGTCCGGGCCGCAGGGGATTGGCTGCAGGTCAGAGGGTGCTGGGGGCGGGACTTCCGCTTCCTTCTGCAGAGCACACATGGTGTGTGTCTCTCTTCCTGCTCCTGGCTCCTCTGTCGGCTGTGCAGTGTCTCCCCCCCTCTGCCCACCCTGGCCGGAGTGATAGGAAGTGGGTTTTTGTGCCTTTGCCTCCTGTCCTGGCGCTCCCTTCTCCCCCCCCCCCTTGGTGCGGGGGTGGGTGCATGGGGAGGCGGGGAGCCAACTGCTCGTGGCTGCCTCTGTCTGTACTCCACTGTGTGTGTGTGTGTGTGTGTACTAGTGTGTGTGTGTGTACCAGTGTGTGTGTGTGTGTGTGTGTGTGTACCAGTGTGTGTGTGTGTACCAGTGTGTGTGTGTACCAGTGTGTGTGTCTACCAGTGTGTGTGTGTGTGTGTGTGTGTCTACCAGTGTGTGTGTGTGTGTGTGTCTACCAGTGTGTGTGTGTGTGTCTACCAGTGTGTGTGTGTGTGTGTGTCTACCAGAGTGTGTGTGTACCAGTGTGTGTGTGTGTGTGTGTGTGTGTGTGTGTGTGTGTGTGTGTGTGTGTGTACCAGTGTGTGTGTGTACCAGTGTGTGTGTGTACCAGTGTGTGTGTGTACCAGTGTGTGTGTGTGTGTGTGTGTGTGTGTGTGTGTGTGTGTGTGTGTGTGTGTGTGTGTGTGTGTGTTGTGACAAACGGCTTACTCCGGGGCTCCGTCGTTTGTCCGGGACTGTTTAGAACACGGTCTTTTAGGGTAGGTTAAATGATGAGGCGTCACGTACTGTTCCTTTAAACAGGCTATGCCTGGTTTATTCAGTCCCAGGCACTGAGACTGCCACAGTGCATACAACAGAAAACAGATCAAAACAAAAGCTGCTCACCTGAGCGATAACTTAACTTAGATATCCCTGACTCAGGGTTGGAAGTGGCTTTTCCACTTCCAACATCAAAACACGGTACTTTTGCAGTCTTACACAAATGAACAGAAAGATTGAACCTGTTTGGGGAAGAGGCTTCTCCCCTCTGTAGTTCAGCAGCCTTCCAGCCTCCTGGCTCTTGTGGGGAGACCAGAGCAAACAGGAAATCAGTCTTTCATACCTGATTCCTAATTAGCATGACAGGTGACAGAAATCAGGCAGCAGACAAACTCTGGTCTGGATCTCTCATCCCTCAGTTCCAGCGCTTGCCAAACTGTGGGATGGAGTGTATGTATTATAAGGCTGCACTCCCAGGCCAAACAGGATAGAAACTGTCTAGTATCCTGGGAGCCCTATATACGGAATTTATTACCATCCCCTGGTTTCTGTCACATATCCTCCCCCCCAGCTCAGACCTCGAGGGATGAGCGACCATGGATATTAGGGAGTGCATCCTTGACAACCCGTCAGCATTGCCATGTTTGTGCCCTGACCTGTGTTCCACAGAAAATTTAAAGGGTTGTAGGCTTAGGAACCACCTGGTCACTCTAGCATTCTTTTCCCTGTTTTGACACATCCAGGTAAGGGGTGCATGATCTGTGACCAACCGGAATTTTCTCCCCAACAGGTAGTATTTGAGCGTCTCTACAGCCCACTTTATTGCGAGACACTCTTTCTCTACTATGGAGTAATTTTTCTCCTGGGGATTTAGTTTCCTACTTAAATAAAGGATGGGGTGCTCCTCACCTTGAGACTCCTGGGAGAGTACCGCCCCCAGCCCTACCTCAGATGCGTCGGTTTGGACTACGAACTCTTTGGAGAAGTCAGGTGTGACCAACACTGGTTGGGCACAGAGAGCTTCTTTCAGGCTTCTAAAGGCCTGTTCGGTTTCGGGGGACCACTTTACCATTAGCGGTCCTCTTGCTTTTGTGAGGTCAGTTAGTGGGGTTGCCTTAGTTGCAAAATTGGGAATAAACCTTCTATAGTACCCAATTAACCCCAAAAAGGTCCTTACTTGTTTTTTTGTAACTGGCCTTGGCCAATTTTGTATCGCCTCCACTTTGAGTGTTTGGGGTTTGAGTAAACCTCTGCCAATAGAATATCCCAGATACTTGGCCTCCTCCAGACCAATAGTGCATTTAGCGGGGTTAGCAGTTAGTCCAGCAGACCGGACTGCGTCAAGCACAGCTTGGACCTTTGGAAGGTGGGATTGCCAATCTTCACTATGGATTACCACATCATCCAGGTAGGCGGCAGCATACCGAGCATGTGGTTTTAAAATTTTATCCATCATTCTTTGGAATGTGGCGGGAGCTCCATGTAAGCCAAAAGGCAACACCTTATACTGAAAGAGGCCGTCTGGGGTTGAGAAGGCTGTCTTTTCTTTTGCCCTTTCTGTGAGGGGAACCTGCCAGTACCCTTTTGTTAGGTCTAGGGTTGTGAGATATCGGGCTTTGCCCAGTCTCTCTACAAGTTCATCTACCCTGGGCATAGGATAAGTATCAAATTTTGACACCGCGTTTAGTTTCCGGTAGTCATTACAAAACCTTGTTGTACCATCTGGCTTTGGGACTAAGACTATAGGGCTGTTCCACCCACTTTGGGATTCCTCAATTACACCTAGTTTTAGCATTTTTTTAACCTCTAAACTTATAGCCTTTCTTTTGGCCTCTGGGATTCGGTACGGTTTAAGGTTAACTCGGACCCCCGGTTCAGAGACTAGGTCATGTTCAATTACGCTAGTTCTACCTGGCCGTATAGAGAAGATTTCTTTGTTTCTTTTCACTAAATTCTGAACCTCTCGTTTCTGATGAACAGACAGGGTTTCAGCTATGCTAACCTCTGGGTCAGTTTCTTGATTCTCTGACGGACCTGGGGGTACTAGGGTTAACAAGACTTCTCTATCTTTCCAGGGCTTGAGTAGGTTTATATGGTAAATTTGCTCAGGTTTCCTCCTACCTGGCTGTCTTACCTTATAATTTACTTCTCCCACTCTTTCCAAGACCTCATATGGCCCATGCCATTTAGCAAGGAATTTACTCTCCACGGTGGGAACCAGAACTAGTACCCTATCACCTGGAGAAAAAATTCTGACCCTAGCACCCTTATTATATGTATTCCTCTGTGCTTCTTGAGCTTTCTCCATGTGTTCCCTCACTATGGGTAGGACTGCAGCAATGCGGTCCTGCATCTGGGCAACATGCTCTATTACACTTCTGTAAGGGGTAACCTCGTGTTCCCAAGTCTCTTTGGCTATATCCAGTAAGCCCCTTGGGTGTCGGCCATACAATAGTTCAAACGGGGAGAAGCCTGTGGATGATTGGGGAACTTCCCTAATGGCAAATAACAGGTACGGTAACAAACAATCCCAGTTTTTCCCATCTTTATCAACCGCCCGCCGTAACATGCTCTTTAAGGTTTTATTGAACCTTTCCACTAAACCATCTGTTTGTGGATGATAGACTGAGGTTCTGAGATGCTTGATTTTTAGGAGTTTACATAGCTCTTTCGTTACTTGGGACATAAATGGTGTTCCCTGGTCAGATAGAATCTCTTTAGGAATCCCGACCCGGGAAAACAGAACTACTAACTCTTTTGCTATGTTTTTAGCTGAGGTGCTACGTAGGGGAACTGCCTCCGGATATCGGGTGGCATAATCTAATATTACCAATATATGCTGATGTCCCCTAGCAGACTTTATTAGGGGTCCTACTAGATCCATAGCAATCCGGTCAAATGGTACCTCTATTATGGGAAGGGGTACCAATGGGCTGCGGTACGCCTTGAACGGGGCGGTGATCTGACATTCTGGGCATGAGGAACAATAATTCGTAATTTCTGCCAGAACCCCAGGCCAATAGAAGCTTCGGAGAACCTTTTCTTTTGTCTTTTCCACCCCTAGGTGTCCCCCCAATGGATGACTATGTGCGAGGTGTAATACTACGTTACGGAATGTCCGTGGTACCAACAATTGTTTAGTTGTAACTGATTTCCTTTTATCAACCCGATATACTAGGTCGTTCTCTACCTCGAAGTAGGGGTAAGCAAGTGACCTATCTGGTTGGCCAGGAGTACTATTCTGGTCCCGTATATTTCCCCTTGCTACCGCTAATGTGGGGTCCTCCCACTGGGCCTTCTTAAAACTCCCAGGACTGACCTCTAGGTCAGCGAGGGTCTTATCCGGTTCTGGGTTGGTAAGTGTCTGCTCAACATCTTGATTTGGGGTATTCCCTACCAAAGTATTGATGGGGAAGGGAATTTTACAGCACTCCTCCTTTTCCCCCTTCTTATTTGGGCCCTCGTCAACCTCCATTTCTGAAAAAGGGAAAGGATTTGTTTCTTCTAATACTTCGTTATGGTCCGCTATTGAACTCTGGGCGCTATTCTGAGCGGGGGACCACATTTTTAGAAAATGGGGAAAGTCGGTCCCTATTAACACATCATGTGCCAGTTTGGGTACAATACCCACCTTGAAATCTAAAGAACCAAACTCTGTTTCAAAAAAAACATCAACAGTGGAATATTCATGATTATCCCCATGTATACAACAAATTGCCACTCTTTGTGAACTGTTTCCCTGTTTCTTCTTAATGGGCAAGAGGTATTCGGACACTAGTGTGACCATGCTCCCAGAGTCAAGAAGTGCCCGAACCCTCTTACCATTAACCTTTACAAATGCCCACAGATGGTTATTCAAGGGGTCCTCTGGGCTAGGGCCCATACATTGGGACAACAGCGAATAAGGTTCCACGCTGTTGCATTGCATGGGCTCATCATTTAGTGGGCAGAT